>NC_053170.1:32998802-33134745 GCF_016835505.1 Polypterus senegalus | reverse complement strand
TCTCCATAGTTCAAATGAACCCAGAGGTTTCAAATCACTGCATAAATTGACAGCCTGATTTTAACCAGACATCTGCTTGGAGTCTAAGACATGATCTATAGAAGCAGCACCTTCTGAGAAGAATGTGTAAGAAATGACAAACTTCCAGCTGTCAGATCGGACTGTTTTAGAAGGTGACACATCAGAATGCCTCTTGTTATAAAAAAATATAAATTTGGCTTCAAAACTGATTTCAGAAAGCAGCAGAAATGTTGTTCTTTTTCCATCAATCCACACACTGTGCCTGCACACCTGGTGCACACATTCAGAGAAGTGTGTTACATAATGGCTGGCTTATCACCAGGAGGTCCGCTAAAAGAGAAGAGTCCCTTTATTCTAAGGTCAGCTATCACCTCTACTGGGAACCACTGGACTGCAAGCGAAGATTGGCTGGGCTGACAATTGAAATGAAGAGTGACCTGGATGGTGACACAGTGATGGAGTCTTAGTTCTAATCCCAGGTGGCATTGTCTTTTAAGAGATTGCAGGTCCTTTCCCATATCTGTGTGTGTTTCTGCTTCAGGTATTCTCATTTTCCTCTTATAGTTCAAATTAATGTGTTTTAGGTTAATAGGAACTTATCATTTTATTCCACGTGAGTGAATGTAGGTGCATTCATGAGTGTGTCCGGCAGTGGACTGACAAACAGCTTTGGGCTGCTTCCTGCATTGCACTTTAATCACATCAGAAAGCTACTAAATTATGGTATATTCAAGCCCCCATGGTCCTAAACTGGACTAAGCATGGTTGCATAATGGTGGCTTACCACACAATATGCAATGTTAGACATAGCATTGATAACAGAGAACACTCTGATAACTTTGATAAGATTGCATCTTGCCTGAAGAAGGGGACTGAGTTGCCTCGAAAGCTTACATATTGTAATCTTTTTAGTTCACCAATAAAAGGTGTCATTTTGCTTGACTTCTCACCACAAGAATCTTATCAAACTCATCACCAAATTAAATGTATTTTTTTTTTCTTTTTCTTCATGTTGCATTACCACTAGGTTATCAGTTCTTTGCTTTGTTGATCCAAAATTTGGACAGTACAATGTGCATCTCTTCTAGTAGTGGGGGGCTGACATTACACACTGAATCACCCACAACTCCCAAAGCACATAATGGCTGTCATCGCAATCAACAGCATGGTGGCACCCATTAAAAGAAATGTTGAAGATTTATTACAAAACTCACAGCAGTAAAAACTCCCAAAATTAAATGAAACAAATAAGAACATTCATCAACAAATCTGACATTAACAACAAAATAATATCAAAGGTTATCACCCCCAAGATTACATATGAAGAATCAAAATGTTTTCTATATAAAAACATATATTAGGAATGTCACAAACGACTAGAGTACAGGAAGCAGTGCATTTAAGGTTCTGCTGTGGAGAAGAGCCTGACTGGGGTTTAACTGCCAATTGCTGTGGCCAGCTATAGCTATGGAACAGCATAAGAGCACAACAGATACTCATTGGGACACTACAGACAAACCAGAGAACAATGCCACTGGGTTTCAAAGTAGCACGTGTGAGATTTCCAGGACATACCCAGAAGTAGCCATTAACCCAGGATTAAAAGCACCTTACAAACTTGGAGCCGAGAGGTATCACAGCAGCAAGGGTTCAGCTAGTGGTAAGAAGTGAGGCCAGGAAACAGAAGAGGTGTCTAGTACTTTACAGACATAAGCAGGGAAGACCATTTATACATGAGGGGAAGTGATACAGTCAGCCGACAAGACAGAATCACCACAGGACAGGTCTTCATTATTTTCCACTTTGTTAATAAGGTTTCCGGTGTAAATACTCCATCTTTTGTAAGGAAACCCTTTCTTTATTTATGTTTTGGTCTTATATGAGCTCATAGAATTGTTCAAGAGTGCACCATGTGTTCACACCCCTTAATAAAATAAAATGTTGTCGGGTAAAGTTAACATTTTTAAACAAAAGTTTAATAAGCCAACAAAATTTCCTAATTACCAATAATTAAGACCCCAGCCTCATCCACCTCAAAGTATTCACCCATTAAATAAATTCCAATTATCCCTAAAAAGCCAGTTAGTTCTATTACTGGCAAAAGTGCACTTGAAAATAGACCCAGGAATGCCCAAAATGATGATGGTATAAAAAACTTAGGCTGGCACTAGAGTCCCAAAGCTTTCTTGAAGATTTCCATCACTTGAGAAAGAGAATAAATTTCAGGGCCTGAGGGATTTTAGTGACGTAAAAATCACTCTCATCACTGTGCCTTCTTTTTATAGCTCACTTCTTTCTACTTTTGCATAAATGACCCAAATCCAATTTCTGTACCCAGAAGCCGAAGCAAAAAGAGATCTAATACATCGCTTTGGGATGCCACAGCGAGAGGGAGCAGATGGTTGATGCGGAAAATGTACGCAGTACCCTGGATTGCAGCAAGACAGATTCATTAGTCTTTGCTAATCTTTGGGGGATTTTCTATGCGTTGGACCTTTTATGCAATTATATTTATAGTGGTGAGAAGCATTTGGGTGGTTTATTTCTTTCTAAATTTAACTCGATAAAGCTGCACATTACAATGACTCTTATCTGCTTTAATCTGGGAAATGCAGAAAGTTGAATTGTTCTCAACCTGTTTTGTGAAAGCTTCAGCTTGCAGTTGGCTGACTGCATTGCACTTGTAAATAACATGATGGCGAGGCATATCAAGTGACAAAAATCCAATGACATTTCTTGAATCCACTAAAGGGCCACTTGATTGTAGAATATTTATTTAATAGTGAGATGGGCCTCCAAGTGCCTTCAGAAAATCCAACAAGGTAAAAAAAAGTGTAACACAATCTAAAAGTATCTGATATGTCTTGCAAATTAGTTAGTGGTGGATTTCTAGTCCAATAGCCAATTCCACATTATCAGACAGACAGATGTACAGGTTAGGATTGCTAGTATATTGAGCTGAATTTCAATACATCTGTGCAACAATGAGAAGAGTTTAACCAATATTGATGTTCAGACATATCCTATGGACTTTAAATGTTGCTCTGCTATCATTAAGGGTCACGGCATTTACATAACATCAACAAAAGTATACTGCTACCCCCTAACCAAGCTGTGTAGACCCCTGAGAGGAAAGTTTCATATATACAGTATCCTGGTCCCCTCATTAACATAAATCAGCAAAAATTGGAGTTGACTTGACCAGGCAATGTCTGTCCTGTTCTTTAGTTTTTAGTGTTTCCATTCCTTCATCTACTGTGACCACAACTGCCATATCCCAGCAGTGAGAAGATATGACAAGTTTGTACTCAATTCATACTTGGCTCGCTGTTGCCCATTATGTCAACCTCACGTTAGCCACTGATGTCTATCAAGTTAATGCCTTTTTTACGTGTTGGCCCATTCTCAATACCCCATTGACCCTGATGCATATAAAAGCCACAGCTGATCTATTACTACCTGCTTACCTGATATATTACCTGATATAAATAACAAATGATGCCATTTTTGTTTGAGCTAATACCTACAAACGAAGGGCAAGTGGATCTAATGAAATATGAAAACTTGTCTTTTTTTGGCATTGTAATTTAGTGAAACTTTTTTCATGTCACAGAAGTATAAGGCCTACTCAAGGTCGGTTCCTCTGTGCCAGTTGCTACCAGGATACACACTGGCCAAATGGGTCAGCAGGTTATACAAAAATGGAGAGACTCATGGATGGATGGGTGGGTGGATCACCAAAGGATGGATCAGGATTTACGAAGTGAAAAAAAAAAAACACATATGGTGTTTAAGGCTACTACAAATGCTAATATTTCAAAGCTATTTTAACAAATCCAGGGTCTTTTGTTAGAGAGAAATGACAATTTTACACCCAGCAAGATCTGAACAAATTGAGCTCTCTAGAATGGTACTATATGAATAGTTCTGAAAATGTGGAGAAGATGAACCCCTACATTTGCCACTATTCCTTTATTGAATTCCTGCAACCCTCCTTTCTGTCAAACTGGCCTGTGAATGATGGGTTAGGAACCTTTTTCATACTAAATCCCATCACATACAAAACAAGAATGAGCAGTTTGTTACTCAACACAATTAAACTTCTATGGGATAAGAGTGACATCAGCGCCCTGAAAAGTGTGAGTAAGGAGCCTGTGTGGAAGAAGTGTGGACTTAACTGGACATCACTCCCATATAGGTTCTCACTGACCTAAATATCAGGGATACGCTGCAATGGGTTACCAGGCAGTGCCTATAAAATGTATTCTCCCTTTTGGAAGTCTTCACATTTTGTTCTTATACAATATTAAACTGCAGTAGATTTAATTTTTCTGTTTTTGACACTGATCAGCAAAAAAGACTCTTTAATGTCAAAGTGACAACAGATCTGAGCAAAGTGCTCTACATCAATTACAAATATAAAACACAAAATAATTGAGCATACAAGTATTCACCCCCATCCAGTCAGTATTCAGGAGACGTACAATTGGCAGCCATGACAGCCTTGAGTCTTTATATACAGGTCTCTCTATCAGCTTTGCACATGTGGATGCTGCACCTCATCCTTTTGCAAAACAGCTCAAGCTCTGAGTGAAAAGTCTTTATCAGATCCATTCACAAATTCAAAGTTGAATCGAGATGTAGATTCTGACTCGGCCACTCCTAGGCCTTCTCATTGTTGTGTGTCATTCCTGTGTAGCTTTGGCTTTATGCTTGGGGTTGATGTCTTGCTGGAAAACAAAAGCTCTCCTAAGGCACTGGTTTCTTGCAGACTGTATGAGGTTTTTCTCCAGGATTTTCCTGTGTTTTATTGCATTCATTTTCCCTTCCAGTGCTTGCTGCAAAGAAGCAGAAGAAGTGAAGGTGTTGTGTTTTTGATAAAGTGCAGTGTTTGGCTTATGCCAAGACCATAAGACCATAGACCTTTCTTCCTGCTGACTTAGTCTTCTATGCGCCAACTCTCTGTGTGTTTTTTCTCATTGCCAGTCTCCTACAAAGCTGTGACTTGTGAAGCACCCAGTCATCAGTTGCTGTCTGAATAGTCTCTCTAGTCACGGACAATGTAGCTTGTAACTCGTTCAGAGTTCTCCCAGGCCTCTTGGTGGCCACTCTCACTAGTGTTCTTCTAGTACAATCTCTTATTTTTAGTGGATGGCTTAATCTTGGCGGATTCTCAGCTGTGCCATCCTCTTTCCATTTCTTAATGACCGATCCAACTGGACTTCAAGAGACATTCAGTTAACTGGAGATTTTCTTGTCTGACTTGTGCTTTTTAATTGCCTTTTCAGAGAGCTGTGAGGAGTGTTCTTTTGTTTTAATTGTGTAGGTTAGACCACCATACTGACTCATCACAAGTTGGACCTTCCAGATATGGTACATTTATACTTCAATCAATGGAAACCCCAGAAAGATCACCAATGAGCTAATTCCGTGATGTCTATAACCCATTGGCTACAAAAGGGATGATTTAGGTTTATCATATTAAAAGGGGTGAACACTTACAAGATCAAGAATTTTGTCTTTTATAGTTGTAATTAATTAGCAATTCAGTGTTGTATAACATCAAAGAGTGAAAACTTTCAAGATGGTGAATACATTTTTATAGGCACCATACCTTTATGCAGGCATATCAATTAACCAGTTTAGATCGCGTCAACCCTGGCCTAAGTCATGTTTTGCTGCAATACAGTAAACTCACTCAACATCCCATAACAATGAATATGTCTACATTCCTAACGTATTGGATTACACAATATTTTATTAGGTGAATCAGAATCAGCAGCATAATGGTTGGCAGTATAATGCCTTACTTGACACAAATAATTGACCAAATATTTGGTTTATATACTGTCTTCCACTCCACCCACCATAAAAAACCTCCCACTGTTCCACTCTCTCTGAACTTGTGTGGTGCTGAGGTGTCACCAGTGGCATGGCTGCACTTGGGTCCTAATCTGGATCCTGAGTTGGTTTGTTGTGTGGTGGGTGCGGCAATGCACTGTGTCAGTGCGTGCTCCTAACCTCTTCCACATAGATCACGATATAGCAAACTCATTTAACACCCCCATTAAAATGAATAGGTCCAAATGAACAAAATATTAGTGTTGATTATGTAACTCAGCAGCCATATGGTTTGCTGTACTGTATGTGTCTAATGATACAAACAATGAAGCAAACATTATTACATATTTACTGTATGTCTTTCCATTAGAAATAAAACTCAAGACGAAGGTACAGAATTGCCTTTGACCTAAATTTTATATCGCTTGTTAACCAGAATACTAGGATTGCATTTTTTCATTTAAGAAATATAGAAAAAGTTAGACCTCTTATAACATTGCAAGATGCTGAGAAATTAGTTCACACTTTTGTTTTCAGTTGGCTAGATTACTGTAACGCACTCCCCTCAGGACTACCCAAAAAGACATCAATCGATTACAACGAGTGCAGAATGCAGCTGCTAGAATCCTAACTGGGAAAAGAAAATCCAAACACATCTCTCCAGTTTTGATGTCACTACACTGGTTACCTGTGTCATTTAGAATTGACTTTAAAATACTGCTTATGGTTTACAAAGCGTTAAATAATCAGCCTCCATCATATATTTCAGAATGCCTCTCACCTTACACTCCAAATCATAACCTTAGATCTTTAAATGAGTGTCTGATAATTCCAAGAGCTAAACTTAAAAGAAATGGTGAGGCGGCCTTCTGCTGTTATGCACCTAAAATATGGACTAGTTTACTGGTAGAAATTCTCCTTTACAAGTGGAGCTTTTTAAAAAACTGCTAAAAACTCATTATTTTAACATGGCTTTCACATAGCTTCATTGTAGTTTAATCCTGGTGCTCTGTATATTCATTTAATTATCAATATCATTCATGGTGGCTCTGAAATCCACATGAACCCCTAGTTTCTCTTCTGTTCTTTTTCCGGTTTTCTGTGGTGCCAATCTGCACCACCACCATCTAATCAAAGCACCGTGATGTCACTACATTGATGGATTAAAGGCCAGAGGTGAACCATGAATACAATGAGGACTGATTGAGATCATTGATGTTAGGTAGAATGCCTATAGGGGGCTGGGTGGTCTTGTGACCTTGGAACCCCTGCAGATTTTATTTTATTTTTTCTTCAGCCGTCTGGAGTTTTTTTTTTTTGTTGTTGTTTTTCTGTCATCCCTGGCAATCGGACCTTACTGTTATTCTATGTTAATTAGTATTGCCTAATTTAATTTTTATATTTTGTCTTTTTTCTCTTTCTTCATCCAGTAAAACACTTTGAGCTACATCATTCATATGAAAACGTCCTATATAAATATTGTTGCTGTTGCTGTAAAAAAAATAAAATGCACCAGCCCAAGATGAACAAGTGCTTTATAGCACAACCTTTTCAGTATTTTTAAAATATAAGCACTGGAAGGTCACACAATGAGTCAAGAGGAGGAATGGAGGCAGTGACCTACCAAATGATACAAATTATCAATCAAGCATTACTTTATATAGTGCCACTGTACAAGTGGTGCACAGTAGTTTATTTCTACATTGTGAGTGCTGGTGTTGAACCAGCAGCCTTACGCTTGACGGCCTCCAGCGTTGTACTGTAAGTGATTTTCCTTATCCCTGTCATATACAGTATGAATATCTCCTCTCCATTGCAGCATCCTGCCAAGCTGATTACAAAAGACTGCTACCACAAAAGACTTAATTAAGACACCGAGTGCCTCCTGTGTAGCCTTGAAGAGTGCCAAGAAAACCTCTTTGATTTGTCTTTTTATTTAGTGCTTAGCTGGTAAGAACGAACAAAAGAGCCTGAGAGGCAGCTGTTGCATGGCTGACATTTCCTACCACACCTCTTTCTGCGTGATAAGTAAATACATGTTTAATCACTCGGCTTCTTCGTAAATAACTTTTTCCTGGATAAGATGAATATGCCACTATCTTTAAGTATAAATCAAAGCTCCGGCCCTGGACGCTGCCAGAGTAGTCATAGTGATCATCTATGATAGCATCCGACTTATGACACATGTTCAGAAAATGTACAATTTGCCAGAACAGCATAATGAGGTGTCTGCTGGCATTTGTCATCAACCTGTCTTTACTTCACAGAGAGCCATTTGTCTACAGTGGCAGGCACATCAGACGACTTGACCAAAACAAACCAAAGTGCTGCTGCTAAATATTCTGTATCTTGACAAAATTCTGCAGGCTCTTTTCTGATCATTTAAGTGTCGCAGTGTTTCCCTTGATTTGGACCCCTTCCTTTAGCTGGACTCATTTTTTGTAAGGTATTCTTGGGACATTTAGCATCTTCATCATTTCCCTTCTATTTATCATTAGATCACTTCAGGGTCATCATCTGATCTCTCCGTCAGTTTTGATTCTGAATTTAATTTTTTACATCGCCTATGATGGGTGCATCAGGTGCATAGCAGGCAACACTGTCTTTATTACATTTCAAGTTTCAAGGATCATTTCAAAGTGTCACTGTACGCAGACACGGGAAGAACATGTAGACAACCATGTTAGTTTCCTCGACCTATGAGGAGGCTGAGCTAACCTGTGCACCAGCCATGCTCTCTGTCAAAAACTATTGTCCAATTTGCTTCACGACAGGCATTCACCAAATAATGGCTCCCATATAATTTTCAGCAGTGCACTCTAAACAGTTTCTCTTTTCTGCTTCCAAGTCTGTTCTCTTTGCTTTTGCATAAAATGCTCTGCTTTAAAGTCTTATATACAGCATTGCCATCTCTGCTGCTTTGTTGAGATGCTGTTTGCTATGAAAGGCAAAAAATAAAGACTGAGTGATTACCTGCTGGCTCTTGGCCTTTAGCTTTAAATTACTGGTTTGTCATCTATTGCTGTTCTTCTCACTTTCCACTTTGGGTTGATTCAAATTATTGCATTTTTTTTTACTGGTGCATTACAAATAAAAGCCCACACAATTATCAATTTTTATCATATCATCCATTTGCCTTTTTTTTCTTTTCAGGTCATTAGGATGGATGGGCAATAAGGAGAACCAGTCCCGGAAGGGACGCCCGCGCATCCACTCTCACATTCAGGCTGCTGTACCAACATATTTTTTGAGATATGGAGTTGTAAAACCTGAGGGGATTTTACAAAAACCCACAGAGAGAGAGTCTGATCCCTGAAGCTAACCTCTACATCAACATGCCTCCCACCAATCTATATTTTATTGTATCATTTTTTATTACATCTTTTACAGCAAATAATACCACAAAGCTGCACAAGAATACAATGAAAAAGTACATAGGTTAAGTAAAAACCTACAGGTTAGAGGTGGAATAAATGGAGGGATGTAAATTCCTGTGCTCCTGCCTCCTGGCTTTGAATGCCATGCCTTGCCTTTGTCTGTGTGCAGTTTGCATGTTCTGCCCTTGTCTGTGTGGGCTTTTCTCCATGTTAGATTAATTCCAAAATGTCACTTTGTGAATAGGTATACGATGCTGCCCAGGGTTGGACTGGCACCCTATCCAAGGCTGGTTTCTGCCATGTGCCCTACGTTACTGGAATAAACTTCACCCTCAACACAGAAAAGATGAAGGAGATGATAGTGGACATGAGGAAGGAGAGGAGACCTCACCGGCCACTGTTCATTGGAGGGCTTGAAGTGGAGAGGGTGAGCAGCATTAAATACCTGACCGTCTACATCAGTGAGGACCTCACTTGGACACTTAACACCACACAGCTGGTCAAGAGGGCTCAACAGCGGCTGTACTTTCTGAGGAGGCTGAGGAATTTTGGTATGTTGACTAAGATCCTTGGCAACTTTTACAGCTGCATTGTTGAGAGCATCTTGACCAGCTTCATCACCGTGTGGTACAGCAACACTACTGCTATGGACCACAAACGACTGCAGAGAGTGGTAAAGACTGCTGAGAAGATCACCAGGACCCCACTGCCCTCTCTGCAGAGCATCTACAACTGCAGAGTCCACAGGAGAACTTCGTCGATCATCAGGGACTCCACCCACCCCCAACACGAACTGTTCACACTTCTGCCGTCAGGCAGGAGGTATAGGAGTATGAAATGCAGGACTTCCAGGCTAAAGAACGCTTTCTTTCCCAAGGTCATTAGACTCCTAAATAACTGACTGGAGTTTATAACCATGGTTCACGTCATTCTATTTACCTCACACAACTGTATTTGACTTGTCCATCACACACCTACCTGCACAATTACACTTTATACTTCTATTCTGTTTTTATACTTTATGCTGCCTCTGTTACTTATTGTCTATCTGCTACTTATTATTTATGGTTATCTTTATACATTGGTTTTGTCATTCGGTGTGGACAACAAAGAATTTCCTTGTACAGGGAAACATGTTTCCTTACTGTGCACATGACAATAAACTTTGAACTTGAATTTGAACATTAGAGACAAGGAATTAAACTGAAAGGAAATACAGAGCTAAGGTGTCACCCAAACCAGGCGCCTCCGATAGTATGCCAACACGTTATCAAGATGGTGTTCCCCTTAGAGGTCACTCCAAACTTTAAAGTCTATGCTGATGAAGTTGTCCTATGTGACTAAATCTGATGTCACATCATGCGACTTCTAGTCATTTGGTGTGTTAGATTTGCAGACTGCCATTTCCCATTTTTCAATTTCCTTGACCCTTTGTGTGAAGAAGCGCCTCCAATTCTTGGCACAGAAGCATTATTTTCACAATGTTATTATTATATCCATTCAGAGTTAGTATAGAGATTAATTGTTGTCATTGTTTTGTTGATGTTTTACTTTTTTGGGTATCGAACATCTACGACATCAGCAGCTGCCAGTGGTTCCAGCGATGAGGCCATGACTGCTGGGTTCCATGCATTTGTATGTGATATCATGGTGGTAGACATATTTATCGATGAACACATTGTTATGAACTTGTCAGAGCTTAGCTTGTAAAGGAAAGCTTACAATATTAAGAGGTATAATTATAAAGAACTATCCAAGTGAGTTAAGGCAAGAAAGTAGACATTTATGTGTCTTTCAAATGCTGACCCTTTTGTCATTGCCGGCTGGCCCATTCATCTTCTACACTCCCTCTCTATCAATGTCTCTGCTCTCATGAGTTTGTTTGCATTGTGTATGATTTGATTGCAGAATTGCGGTAACTTCTTGCTGGGTTAGAACCAGGAATGTTAGCTCTTTATATTTTCCAGTTTAGTGTGGTCTTACAAATCAATGTTTAATCCCATGATAATAATTCTCAATGCGGCAAACTGGGCAAAACTACTGCTTTTTGCGTTGTTCCCTCTATTGAGCCCAAATTCGTGATGAAACTTTTGAAACCCCATACACTCATCCATGCTGGAAAAAATATTGCTCAATCTCAAGGAATTAGACTCCATCTCTACAATATATAAAATCATTTTACAATCCCTTCCTTTCAAAGATCCAAGAGGACACTGGGAAAAAGATCTCTCAATTAATATATCAGAAAAGGAGTGGAAAGTAGCAATGCAGAGAATTCACTCGAGCTCCATATGCGCAAAGCATACAATTATACAACTCAAAATTATATATCGAGCACATCTGTCTCATCTAAAACTCTCCAAAATGTTTCCAGGGCATGAGCCAACCTGCGAACGTTGCAACCAAGCCCCAGCCTCACTGGGTCACATGTTCTGGGCCTGCACCAAATTAACATCATTTTGGACAAAAATTTTTAATTACCTTTCAGACAGCCTTGGACTCACAATCCCTCCTAACCCATTAACAGCTGTGTTTGGGGTTCTTCCAGAGGGGCTTAAAGTGGAGAAGGACAAACAAATTGTGATGGCATTCACTAGAATCTTGGCACGCAGAATGATTCTGATAAACTGGAAGAACCCAAACTCTCTTCTTTTAAGTCAGTGGGAAACCGATGTGTTATATTATTTGAAATTGTAAAAAATCAAATACTCAGTTAGAGGATCTGTACAGACTTTTTTCAAAACATGGCAGGATCTAATCAGTAATATATTAAAATAAGCTCTTAAAGCACAGAGGAAACAATTATTTCTGTATTTATTCTGCATTCATCTCTATTGGCTTACCAAACTTATTAATTTAGGTATGTTTACAAGCCTTAAATTTTACGTTGTTTGCCTTGCTCTCTCTCTCAGGAGTGGGGGTTGACTTGTTCTTAACTCAATTTTACTTTTTGTAAAAATTGATTGATTTGTATTGAATGATTGCAATAAAATTAAAAAACTTCAAAAAAGAAACCCCATACACTGTGTGTGCTAAGTTGGGTTAACTGTAATGAGCATCCTGTCATGGGTGGATTTTGTGGTGTTGGCCTTTCAGTTACAACTACTCAACAAAATTCATGAAGCCTTTATTGTGAATTGCATGAACAATGATTCGCATGCAAAATGTAGAGAAACTAGATGCATAAGATTCACAAGATTTACGTTGATTCTCCCATCACAATAGCCCCCCACATTTCCATTCAGTCAGTGACGTACAATGTAGCTTTGACTGCAAGTCTGGCCAAACCTAAACAGCATGCCAAATTCATTACAATTCTGCTCCTGGATGGAACTTTTGAAAGGCCTTAAAGTCTCGATTTTCAGTTATATCAACACTAATATTTGTTAAAATTTTCAAAAAAATTTGGAGTGATGCAATTTTTTGCCCCCATTACAGCTATCCTTCCTGGTGAAATTTCTGTAACACCATGTAGCCTGGATTTTAAGTTGGTTGAGCTTTAATATTCATGGAAAATTTCATCAACGTTGACCCCGCTTTTTTGAAATAATGCACAGTTTTAGGGTTGCTCCACCTTACAACTCCCCACCGATTACATTTTTGAAACATCGTGTAGCCTATATTTTAAGTTACACAAATGGCAACTTACAAGCAAAATGTTTTGAAAACTTTCTCAGAATAATGTGATTGTACTTATATAGATTTCTGATATGTCATTTTGGATCATTTGACTATTTCAGGCTTAATAATTTTGATTTTCATTATCATATTCCTAATCAATTATATTACAATCTTCCTAGTATTAAAATAAGCCAAATATAAAATAAAAGAGTCCATGTTTAACCATTTACTTCATGGAAAGATCACTGTGGCCTCCTTTCTGCCCTGACTGCACTTCATATATTTACTTCGTATTTACTGTAGTTGGAAAAATTCTGCTGGATTTGGAATGGGATGTGTTTGCAAAATGTAATGACTGATACTGCTGGGACACCAAGAAAAAAGTTGTCTTAATAAAACAAATCACGTGCAAACTCCAGTTTCCTTCATATATTGTCTTAACAAGCAGGCCAGTTGCTGTCAGTGACACATACAGACATCTCTAGGTGCATCCCACCATTTCTTGCACACTTTTGAGCTCTGAAAAGATCCACATTTATAGAGACATTAGGGGCATGCACTGATACAGCGCGCTGCCACGCACAACACATGATAATTCACCTCAAGATCACAGATTAGGACCTGAGTGCAGCCATGTGAAGAATGGAACAGTGTGAGGTTTTTTATGGTGGCTGGACTGCCAGTTCTGCTATCAACCCCCAGGTTTGTCCCTGTATGTTGGAGGGCCTACTTGCAGGAGTGGATGCAGATTAATGTCATACCCAAGATGGAGCAATTGCAGATTAAGGGCCCAACGGAGTAGAGTCTCTTCTGGCGTTTCCAGTTTGAACTGCCAACCTTCCGATTGCCAGTGCAGATCTCTAGCCACAGAGCCACCAATTTGCCCACATTTAGATCTGATGTAGAAAAAAGGAGCAATGAAATTTTTGTAAAACTGCAAAGCCGTCTGCCTCAGCAAGCTTCTGAGACCAAGCAAGTGGTCTGATAGACTTATGGGCTGTTTAGGTTCTATCAGACAGGCTCTGGGGGCAGGGGGTGAAAACCATAAGTTCATAACATATAGCCAAATGGAGCTACAAGACATTGAAGCTTCTCGGCTTTAAGATCTCTAACATGAAAATGAATTTCCATTGATAGCACTTACAAGTGTAGGTCTGGCTGCTGTGCTCACTATATTTTGTTTTTTTAGCAGCTGTTTTATGATGTCATCCAAGTTGGGTCTGCGCTACGCTCGGCCTCCCCATGATTCTTAAGTTGGTTGGAAAGAGGAGGGGACAAATGAATGGTGGTTGTGTTTCTTGTAATTTTCTCCTACTCATGTTCCTATAAATTGATTGCAATATCATTTATTAAAATGTAGTATAGTTTTATAAGTTTATGGTAATGTTACAGAAGAGCACGCCCTGGCATCAGTCTACAACTAAAGTGACTCCAGTAGAGTCTGCAGAAATATCCGATTAGTGTATTTAATCATCAAGATACACAATGGAGAGATAATTATAGGGAGAGCAAAATGTGGCTACCCCATCAGGCCTAGTCCATTTGGCTTCATCCATAATGGTGTAATGGGCTGACTACCCAGCTTTTCCTTCCTCCCAAAGTACCAGACAGACATTCTCCCTCTCAGCTCCTGCCTTTGTCTCTCTTCTTTTCTCCTCTGACACCCTTTTCCCCATTGCAATGAGTGTTTGTCTAAGTGCCTTCCCGGCTCTAAACTCTCTAATGCTCTAATAAGACCTTAACTAAAGCTTGAGAACCAGGTCATACATCAGACGTCTGCAGAACAAATACACATATACGGCTGATCATTCATGATTAATGTGAGGCCCGGCGATGGAGTGGTATCCCAAAAAACTGATGATTTCTGACTTCTTACGGACAGGGGCTTCAACTCAGTGAGACCTTGAACTGAGTGAAGAGGGGTTTACAACGTCATGTTTTACTACTTTTCAATATGCTATGTTATATCTATATATACAAAATGCAAAGTTGACTCACTTATGAACAAAGATGCTATTTCTTATTTAATTTAAAACATGAAATTTGGCAGGATTGTACATCTAGGGAAGTACACATTCTCCAAGAAAGGACACAGTGATATATCAACATTTAGGGGTATAAACAAACCCTACAATAGGTAAAACTAAAAAAATTCTTTGACTGATTTGATAGAATTTTTTTGACTTTATAGACAAAGACAATGAGCCACCCTGTGTTTTTTTTTTATTTTTCAATAATAACACTGTGGTAAGAAGGCTATGCTACGTACAGGGCATTGCAACATTTGGGGCTTGCTGGTTTATGCAAATGAAGGTAAGCGATGGACAGAGTACCAGAACAGCCGCACTGACAAATAGGGTGGATGGACAAGCAAAGAAGGGTAGGTGTCCTGGACAAGAAAAAGAGACGGGATCATATTTGACTTGGAGGGTGAGCTGTGAAGTGGAAAGAGGAAAGTTCACGCCAAGCTCAAGGAAGATGTGGTTAACAAGCATGTCACAAAGCTTCAAGTGCAGGTGCCGGGCACTGTGGCAGTGAGTGTAGGTATTGTTTCGCTAGAATC
Organism: Polypterus senegalus; assembly: GCF_016835505.1. Taxonomy (NCBI): domain Eukaryota; kingdom Metazoa; phylum Chordata; class Cladistia; order Polypteriformes; family Polypteridae; genus Polypterus; species Polypterus senegalus. The sequence goes on along the minus strand of NC_053170.1, from coordinate 33,119,322 downwards.
AAAAAGAGAGGGAAGGATAGGTAGAGGAAGATGAAATGGCGTCCTTGGGTCCAAGACAAGCTAGGAGCAACAGTGCCCCTTAGTCAGTTTAAATGCTAGTGCAACTCAGTTAAGGGGCTCTCCATAGCCAGAACAGAGAAGGGGTGGACACAGGGCATGGTTCACAATATTATTTGTTTATATCTGTTCTTTTCTGTACAGTCCTTACGTCTGTCCTGTTTTGAGCTTCACCATTTCATATAAAGATCTCCCTTTGGTTGTCTACATTAGCGACTCCCATGTCTACCCACGAAGAGGTCACTACAATGCAGTAATTATTCATTAATCCCAGCAGCTTCCCCTGGTGGCCCCCAAGGAACTCAACAGGGCTGCCCCAAGAGACTACAGGTCCCAGCTTCCCCTGCAGGTGTACGTGTCAGAATCCTAGCCTAGGAATGCTGCCCTCTCGCATATCGGGAGAGCCACTGGTTCAATAGATCATCTCCTTCTGTCCCTTCTATTCTCTAGTCTATCCCTGCTGGAATGCCATTTTATTTACTTGGAGGTTGTTGCATTCTGCCAACATCCTGGCAAAGGCAGGGAACAGCCTATCTTTCTTCTTGGCCATTCAGAACCGTGAGTGGGATATCAGCCCATGCTTGCCGTCCATCACATGGGATACTGGGGTGGTAGCTCAGCATTTCTTTCTGCTCCCGACTGCTCTAACATTAATTGACTGAGCAACCTACTGGTAATATTGAAATTAGAGATACAGTATGAACTGTACAATCTGCACTTACATCCAGCAAAGTTATTAAGCTGTGCAACAATTGTCATTTATACACAGTTATAATAATGCCATTATATCCATTCAAGTTTCTGATATATTTACCATAGTAGGAAGTGTGGCTTAGTGGTTAAGGTGATGGACTGCAAGCCACAAGAATGCCGGGTAAGCACACTGAGAAAAATATACGTTTGTAGTGTAATGCTAGCCCATAAAAACACCTTCTGGTGGTGCTGACTATACGAAGGTGCTGTACTAAATTAAACTTTCATATTTCAGATGTAATATTAACCAATTATCACTTTTAGAAAGTGAGAAATTTGAGGTGAGAGGCTGTAAACAGTAAAAGAGAACCAATCTAGAGAATGTCGGGGACACCTAACTGTAGCTTCAACCTGCAGGTAGTTTGTGCCCACAACAGAACTTAGCAAAAGTTGGTCTTCTTTGGCTAGGCAACGAATCAGCATCCTGCTGCCCACACACCATATCCAACAGGGGTAAGCATTTCCAGGATTGGTGGTCTCTTTAATGGACTCAGAAACTGTATGACAACTCACTTTTCATTTTATTAAGGTAAAAAAGTGTTCATTATTTTTTGCTTGAATATGAAAACCCACAAATGCTGCTTGTAAGAATGACTCTGAATAGTGCATGGGGGTCCCAGTAGGCTGCTGCGTTCGACAAGAATAGATTCAGAGTAGAGACCTCCACCTGCCTGCCTCTCCTTTATCAGAGGCCTAATCCATCAGCAAATGCAAGGAGCACAGCAGGAAGGAAACAGCGTCCCAGGTGTCTGACGCCACGAGAGAATCACAGTTACAGTAATAAAAGCCAGCAAGTGATACATGTATGGGAATTTTTAATTAAAACTTTATAAAGTATTATTAACAGTCACAGAGAATGCAAGAGTATAAATTAAAGCAAAACATTGGCTGCAGTGTACAGCAGTTCATCATGATGCAGTAAAAGCAGGGGTTCAAATTACAGCTGACTAAAACATGATGTCATGTATTTGTTTCTGTAACTCAACCTCTGTGAATGTGAAATGTTATTCAGGTTCAGATACACTGCACCATTGTGCAAATTCACATCTCTCGGCCATACAGCGAGAGTCAGGAACAGTGCAAAGGATGTGAGGCAGATTTGTTATAAATGGAGGAGGTGGACGGAACAAAGACGTTATTCTCAGTTTTGTTTCACTGGTCTGATTACAGTAAGGCTTGGGCCTTTTCACACATTTCACCAGTTTGATTGATGGAGGTGCAGTTTTTGGCTTAAAGGTGTCAAGCCTGCTGAATTGGGGACACCTAACTGTAGCTTCAAAAGGTATTCTGGGCAAATATTCTGAGAAGAACATCAAGGGGGCTTACAGTATAATAAAGCTTACTGTGTAAGACTCCCTAGAACATAAAGACTGATCAATAGCCTCCAAATTATTCACTTGGAAGCTTTAGTGAAACAAAGGAATGGATCAGGGCAGACGGCTGCAAAAGGTGCTGGTAGACACTCTAATCCTTCCAGCTAATGGACCCTTTATCTGCTGAATCCACTAAATATCATCTTCTGTAGACACAACATACCTGCTTTGTTTAATTTTACAATTAGTCATACAAGTTAAAAAAAGTGATATAGACAGTCAAACAGAATAAATTCACTTCTACCCATTTCCTTGGGGCTTTGGGAACCAACCAGAATGGGACAGCAGTCTTTACAGAGCACATTCAAACTCCAACAGAACTTAGAGATGCCAGTTGACCTGATTGCACTGTGGTGAAGACTTTGTTCTGCTTCTGTCTGCCTACAAATGTACTCTCATTCTCCAGTTCCCACTCCCAGTTTGTTAGATTAGCTTTCTTGATCACCCACAATAATCCTTGACTACTGATCTTCAGACGCATCTTGTAGACCAACCTCTTCACAAAGCACCTTGGGACACACTAAGCTTTCTGTCCCTCTGCTCCGCTCTGGATTTCCACAGTTTGTTCACACCTTATCTACCAAAAACAAAATGGGTGCTTGTTATACTGGTAGTTTAGCTTCTTCTATTGTACTGTAACTGTAGTGCTGAGCAGTCTGAGTTCTCTGCTGCCTGCTCACTTATTATCACCCACTTGAATATATTGATTGTAGACTGCTAAACAAATGCATACATAAATAAAAAATACAGTCTTTTGCAGAGGTTAGTGCTGCTGTCTCATGGATCCAAAGTCCTGGGTTTGATTCCTTCACAAACTCATTGCCTGTGTGAACTTTTACATTCTTCACATGCCATATGAGTTTGGCTTCTCCATCCCAAAGCCAAACATGTCAGATTATATGGAAATTCTAAAATGACCCTGTGTTGCATTGACAATCTTTCAAGGCCTGGTTCCTGCCTTGTCCACAGTACTGCTAGGAATCCACCTTATGGGATGGATTTAGGAGTCCTAGTGGACTATCTACTGCCAGACAGTGTTCAGAAGCAAATTAAGAATGCGAGGATATACTGTATAGCACCTTGATGTGTGGAGTACAAGTCACAGGAGGTTCTGCTCAAGCTTTATAACACACTGGTGAGGCCTCATCTGGAGTACTGGGTGCAGGTTTGGTCTTCAGGCTACAAAAAGTCCAGAGAAGAGTGACTAGGCTGATTCCAGGGCTACAGGGGATGAATTATGAAGAAAAATTAAAAGAGCTGAGCCTTTTTAGTTTAAGCAAAAGGAGATTAAGAGTGGATATGATTGAAGTGTTTAAAATTATGAAAAGACTTAGTCCAATAAATTGCAAAATTTACTTAAAAATGAGCTGATCAAGAACACAAGGGGACATTTGGAAACTTGTTAAGGGTAAATTTTGTGTGACCCGACATTTACGCGATAGACATATGAGCGCTGACAAAATAGCACCGATTAAAAGGCGGCGTCAAAATCGCTTCGACAAAATCGCGAAAGTTTAATTAAATATGAATTACTAGTTTACAGCATATACTGTATAATAATGTTTATTTTAGAAATCAATATTATGAGACACGGCACGCAGATAGTCCTTAAGATCACGCCCTTCATATGTAGGAAGAATTGCAGCAAGACGTCTTGATAGTTGAGCGTATTTAGACTTGCTGGCTGCCTGACTGCTAGTAATTCCACTTTGTATACGACACGTTATGCCAATCCTCGACTGAGTTATTTGTTCGCGGCATACCATCAGCAGTTATAACAGTTATAACCTAGCATATAATGTGTACATAATGCGCACATACGCGTCCCACTCTCTTGGCCTCTCTCGCGATTTTGTCGTGGCGATTTTGTCGGCGCGCATTTGTTGAAAACCAGTTAGCAGGTTTGTCGGCGCTCATTTATCCATCGCAGTTTTGTCGGCGCTTAGATGTCTATCGTGCTTTTGTCAGTGAACCAAATTTTGCACAAATGTAAGGAAGTTGTTCTTTACACAGAGAACCATAGACACTTGGAATAAGCTACCAAGTAGCGTGGTATGCAGTAGGACTTTAGAGACTTCCAAAACTGGACTTGATGTTATTTTAGAGGAATTAAGTGAATAAGACTGGCAAGTTTTGTTGGGCTGAATGGCCTGCTCTCATCTAGACTGTTCTAATGTCCTCATGACAGGCCCCTGCTCCATATGACAATGTACTGGATTAAGCTCATTTGACAATGTTATGTTGTACAAATTCATATATTCATTCACTTTCAGTACCTGCTTCTCCAGTTAGGGTGAAACCCTAATAATAATAACAGTAATAATAATAGCATCCTTAGTAACATATAAAACCTAAACATGAAGGAGCCTTGGCCAGAATCAGACCTGCACTTTATGTAGCTGTAATATCACACAAATTGACTAAGGACTGTTTGAATATATTATTTAGATCCAACAAGACAGAAGATATCAGGTTTCAGTGGTACCAGAAGGTGCAGCCACAACAATTGCCGTGTCCAGTCTAACCCAAACGTTTTGTTCTAATAGCAAAAACTTCATTTTTAAATGTGGATCTCTACAAGAAGAATTATCCCAAAGCCTTTCACCAGGTAATGCAAACTAATCAAGCAATATATGGTAGGAATCCAACAACCCAGCACACTTAGGAGCGAAGATGTTCTATTTTATAAAAGTTTTGACATTTTATTGCTACACAACATTGAAGCACAGTGAATTTAGTTTATCTTTTTTGAAACTGATCAACAGAAACAGACTCTTTAATGTCAAAGTGCCAACAGATCTCTGCAAAGTGGTCTACACTAATCACAGAAGTATTCACGCCTTTAATGCGACACCCCTGAATCATTACTGGTACAGCCAATTGGCTTTAGAAGTCACAGAAGTAGTTCAGTGGTGGTCACCTGTCTGGAGTTTCCTTTGTTTGTAGTCTGAATGCACCTGACTGTATCTGGAAAGTCCAGCTTGAGGCGAATCAGCATAGTGGCCTACCCTACACAACGAGGACAAGATAACACCCCAAGTAATTTATTAAAATGGTGATAGAAGAATATAACTCAGGGGATGGAGATAAAAAACATTCCTGAATGTCCCTTGGAGTCCAGTTAAATCAATCATGAAGAAATGGAAAGAGTATGGTGTAGCTGTAAATCTGTCCAGAGCAGGCTCTCCACAAAAACTGAGTGATTGTGCAAGACTAGAGAGGAAGGTCAGAGAGAGACCTCTGAAAACCTTGAAGTACTGACAAGCTACAGTGGCAGGGTTGGAGAGATTATTGAAGAGAGCAACTATGCCTGGGTGCTTCATCAGTCACATCTAAATAGAAGGGTAGAAAAGAGAAAGTCACACTTAGAAAAAATACATAACATCTGGGCTAGAGTTTGAAAAATAAAACACATGGAAGAAGGTTTTGTGGTTTGATGAGACCAACAGTTTGTTTTTTGGCCAGCCGATTAAACACCTTGTTTGCCATATGTCAGACACTGCACATTATCAAATAGTATAATACACACACCATCTCCGCCATTAAGCAAGGTGGGGGCAGTAGCAGGTTATGAGGATGTTTGTCTGCAGCAGGTCCTGGAAGGCTTATGACGCTACTGGGGAAAATTAATTCAGCAAAATACAGGGACATCTTGGAGGAAAACCTGATGTAGTCTGCAAGAAACCTGCACCTTGGGAGAAGATTTGCTTTCCAGCAAGACAACAACCCCAAGAATAAAGCCAAAGCTGTACAGGGAATGGCCTTAAAACAAGCAGTCAAGTCAGAGTCCTGATTTCAGTCCAACAGATGTGGAAAGCTGATAGAGAGCCATGTTTACACTCAGGACTGTCATGGCTGCATCTACTAAATACTGACTTGAAGTGGTGAAAAACTTACACCATCTATTACTTTTCATTTTATATTTGTAATTAATTTAGATCGCTTTGCAGAGATCTATTTTCACTTTGAAATGAAAGAATGTTTTACTCTTGATCAGTGTCAAAAAGGCCACATTAACTCCATTATAATTCAGTGTTGTACAATAATAAAATGTGGAAGTTTCCCAGGGTCGAATTCTTTTTATAGGTACGGTAGATAGGGTGCCCACTCTTGACTTCTCAAGTGCCACATTACAAACATAAAAGCGATTGAAGTCTCCTTCCGTGCTCCATCTTGTTAAAGCATTTCATGAAGTACAGGGTGACAGGTAGCTTAAGTCCATCCCAACAGCATCAGGTACGTATAAGCCAAAGTGAATCCTGGAAGAAATGCCAGGCCATTATAGGGCATACTCTCTCATACAGCCACACTGGAACAATTATAAATCACTTATTGTACACATCTTTGCAATATGAGAAAAGCAGCCAAGGAAGATCATCACAGAGAGAGAGAACGCCATAAGGGGATCAAACCTTGGTTCCTACAGCTCTGAGACGGCAACATTAACTGCTACACCAGAAGAGAAGTTGCACACTAAATACTTCAGAGCAAAACATGACCACCACCAGTAGCCACTGGCTCTTATAAAAATGTCAAAGAGACCAAAGCTGGGAATTCCAACATCTCCACAGCATTTCAGCTGTCCCAGTGTACACTGGAGTACTGCCTCCAGAAATGTATTTTCGGAGTACAGAACGAGAAAGTTTACTTTAAATTTGACCTCCGAACACATTCTTTTGTGCCATTATTATGCCTTGACCGTTTCGACTGCATGACAATCCTCTACGCCATGACAAGGAAAGTGGGTGGGAACTTTCAAAAGGTGTGTCTTTATTTACCACGTCTCACCTATAGGGGGCACATTTTGATGTGGGGGGCACACTTTTTAAATATTTGTTTAACTCTTCCTCAGAGGCGTGGGGGAGCAAAGGCCAAACTTTCTAAAATGGTGTCACCAACCCCTCCCCCTACAAAAGCGCTCCCTTCTGTTCTGAACAGCATCCATTTGTCTCATCCCAATGGATGTCTTGCACATAATACATTTTCTGATCCCTCAGTATGCCTGCTATGTGATTTTGGCACATCATCTGGTGTGTCATCATCGTATTCCGCAAACATAATGTCAACAGATTTTGTGAAAGTCTGGAAAAGCACCCTGGCATATAATTAAACACCATCCCAACAAAAAAAAAGAACTGTAGAGTTCACAGTTTCTATTTTTCACAGAGATCCCATCATGCCTTCCCTCTGTGTATCTATGATTCTGATGAAGATAAAGAGGGTAGAATTAGATGCTGGACCTAATGCTGCCCCTTGCAGGACACATGAAATAGTGGGAGTATTGTTAAACTATGGACAGTTGCCTAATACCAAATGCTCCTGGCATAGGCTGTGGCTCCCTGTAACTCTGAAAAAGATCATGCAGGTTTATGTTGTTAAGTTATAGTTTTGTCATTGGATAAGCAGAATATTAAAGGTACAGCAATATAATCCTATAGGTAGGACTTTACTTTTATTAATTAGCTGATCCATATACCCATAATCAATCACAAGTTCTGAACAATTCAAAATTCCATACAAATTTCTGAAATTGAAAACTCAATCGCAATTTCTGACAAATGCAAAATGTTACCACACTTTCTGTACCCATATACCCATATCCTTGAGGTTTTTAGTTTCATCCACTTCTCTCACCACTAGTCGGCCTTGCATTGAGGTCTGGAATTTTTGTCCCATATACCCATAATCAATCACAATTTTTGAAATTAAAAATGTGATCAAAATTGCATATTCAATCACAATTGAAGAATAAATTCAATCTTTGACCACAGATTTTGACCCATTTAGCCATATCCTTGAGGTTTTCAGTTTCATGTACTTCTATCACCACAAGTTGGCCCTGCATTGATGTCTGCAGTGTCTGTCCCATACGCCAATATCTGATCACCATTTCTGAAATTCTGAAATTCAAAATTCAATCACAATAACATATTCAATTGCAATTTCTGAAAAAATCAACCACAATTTCTGACCCATGTACCCATATCCTTGAGGCTTTCAGTTTGTTCTACTTCTGTCACCACTAGTTGGCCTGGCAGTGAGGTTTGTAATTTCTGCCCCTTATATACCTTATTTAATCACAATTTCTGAAGAACTCAAATTTAATCAGTCAGTCAGTCAGTCAGTTATTCTCCAACCCGCTATATCCTAACACAGGGTCACAAGGAATTTGATCACAAGTTCGTAAATTGAAAATTCAATTGCAGTTTCGTATACAATCACAATTGCAGAAAATGTCTAAATTCAACCATAATTGCATATACCTCTAAGTTAAGGTTTTCAGTTTGGACAAGAGCTTGAAGTGGGTCAGTAGTCACCAGTATGGAATACCAGATCTTCGCAATTTGTAGTTGTTGTGTACCGGCACTGTATGGTTTCAAACATACTGGCTCGCATTACACATATCCAGTGCTCTCAACTCAAAGGTGAACATCCCAGTCTTCTATCAAGTGTCATTGCATTGGGGCACTCAAAACTCCAAGAGGGACCCTCTCCCCACTCTTCAATCCAGTGTGTCACATGCTCAAAACACCTGTTACACACTCCCCACCATCTGTCTTAAACTAGGGTACCGATTATTATCTATTTCCACTTCAGGCACGGGCGGCACGGTGGCGCAGTGGTAGCGCTGCTGCCTCGCAGTTAGGAGACCCGGGTTCGCTTCCCAGGTCCTCCCTGCGTGGAGTTTGCATGTTCTCCCCGTATCTGCGTGGGTTTCCTCCGGGTGCTCCGGTTTCCTCCCACAATCCAAAGACATGCAGGTTAGGTGGATTGGTGATTCTAAATTGGCCCTAGTGTGTGCTTGGTGTGTGGGTGTGTTTGTGTGTGTCCTGCGGTGGGTTGGCACCCTGCCCAGGATTGGTTCCTGCCTTGTGCCCTGTGTTGGCTGGGATTGGCTCCAGCGGACCCCCGTGACCCTGTGTTCGGATTCAGCAGGTTAGAAAATGGATGGATGGACTTCAGGCACTGGTTTCAACCAGTTCTATCACCTAAGCTGCAAGTCAGTCCTGAGTTGAGTGCTGCAGTTTCTTACTCATATAGTCATATTCAATCAAATTTTCTGAAAAATTCAAAATTCAACTACAATACATACCCTTATACCCATGTGTCCTTCAGGTTTTCAATTTCAACCATCTCTATTGCTTAAACCATAAGTCAGTCCAGCATTGAACTTTTCTTATTGTTTATTCCAATTCTGCTAAATGGTATGTTCCTACCTACTTTTAAAGATTTTGTATTTATGGGTGAAGCTGTCCAATAGCGTAATGGGGCACTCACCCTGGTTTCTTATTTGATTAAGGCCAGTCATCAAGTCCTCCACCATCCCCTAGTTAGCCTAGTCAGGTTACTTGCTGTCGAGATTCCTCAGTCACTGACAAATTGATTCATTGCTGCTGAGTAAGACTTCAGAATGCCAGAGCTCTGTACTGGAAAAACTGGCTTCAGAAAACACAGAGATGGATGATTGGATTCAGTTTGCTCAACCAGCAAACAACACATTTATAATCGGCGAGTTTATTTTTGTTAGACAATGCCCTCATAAGGGTGGCACACTGCCTGGCTCATAGGTACAAACAAAGAAATATATCCATCATCCATCAATCCACTCCTCCATTACTGAACCAGATAAAATCTGTAAATGACTGCAGGGGCTTAAATTTATGTAATCAAAAAGAAACTTACAATTATGAGGAGAAACATCTGTGCAAACCAACCAGCTTGGACAACTGTGCAATAAGATCTTGTGTGTGGATTCCAGACATGAGCTGGGGAGAAGCAAATAAGGTGGCCATTCATTGCCTAAGCCACGTAATCAAGATCAAGGTCACGGGTTTAGAAGCCAGTCCATCACGGAGGATACTCAGTGTTCAATTTTTAATCTAACATGCGCATCTCTGGCATGTAGAAGAAAAGACAAAAACTTTGGACAAAAAGCACAGGAGAATGTAACAGCTCTACAAAGAGAGTTCACGAGCAAGGATTAGAACCCAAGACTCTGGTGCCAATGACGCAGCAGTGCTAATTATTGTGTCATCAAGACAAACCTAACACAATAACTTTTTTGATAGATTTTTCTTTAAATTATTACTGCAGCTTTGTCTTTTCCAGTTTCCCAAAATCGAGCTGCTGCTGAGCTGACAAGGTAGGATCCAGCATGAGTCAAACGGGGAACAAAAGAAATTGCTCAGTCCAGTAAGGCGCATTTAGAAAAGGTTTAGTGAAAATTCAAAGCAAACCAGTTCACACAAAAATAGAGAAAAAAGTTATTTAACATGCAGGATAAAAGACAAAAAAGGAAAAAATGTTTCTTCTACAAACTTAGTTTTTTTTTGTTGAACTTCAGTTACTTTCTATAATTAACGCTTGTGTTATTTCTTTATGACAAACTTAGCTCTGTTTTATTTACTCCATTCAGTATGTTCTATACTTACGGTACATTCAGTATGGTCACGTACGGGATACGGTTTGAAAATGTGTGCCCTCCATGCCTTACCAACTGCAAGGCAGATCATAAACTGGGACTAATCTGTAGTCAAAGAGAGAGGAGAGATTAGGAGCAGGCACTGATACAGCACATTGCCACACCCACCACATGACAAACCTACTCAGGGTCCCAGATTAGGACCCGAGGGCAGCCATGCAACGGGTGACACCTCAGTACCACACAAGTTCAGAAGGAGTGGAACCAGTGTGAGGTTTTTAATGGTGGCTGGAGTGCCAATTCTGCCACCAACCCCTGCAGGTTGGAGGGCCTACATGCAGGGCTGGATGCAGATTAACGTCATACCCAGGACAGAGCAATTGCAGGTTAAGGGTCTTGCTCAAGGGCCCAATGGAGTAGAGCCACTTTTGGAGTTTTAAATTGCCAGCACAGATCCCTCGCCTTAGAGCCACCACTCCCAATCATCTTTTTTCAGTCTGACTGTTTCCATAGCAACTACCTTTTCTCATTTTCTGGAACGTGGGGCTTGACTCCAGGCTTCGGCGCCTTTAAGCTGACTAATTCACTTGCACAAGTATCATTTACCAGCACAATTAAGCCTTTGGATGTGTCTACCAGAGTGGAATTAGGCCATTTGTCCGCCTTTTGTGACTTCTAAGTAGCGCCTTTTGTTGAGAATGCCTCTGTCCGTATTCTTGGCCTTGGCTCTAATCTGCTTTCTGTGGTAGCAGATGCAGTCTGATTATTGACCTGGGAATACATTGTAATAGTCTTTTATCGCTGCATCTCCAGTCACCTTGTCCTGCACTGGCACGACTTGCGTTGATCCTGCCGCCAGACTGTGACGCTGCAGCAGGGTCCTGCAGATTGTGCAGACCTTGTGGCCTTGGGGCTATACAGCACAAGGAGGCTGATTCAACTCACTAAGTTGACACACATTGCTGCCTACAATAATGCAAATGGATGGATGGGGTAGCATATGAATAACCCGTTTTAGCTTCAGTGTTTTTAGAAAATGACATGAAGCAGAGAGCTCAGTACCCACTCCAAAACTCAGAGCAGAATGCATTAAAAGTGAGGGACCGCCACTATTTGTTCCATCCAATGCGTTATGTGCAGGATAAAGAGCCTGATTCGCGGAGAGTGTGATATGCTTACAGAATTACATTTAGTGTAACATTACTTTCCTTCCAAAAGTCGACCTAAAAGTACCTGAGCAGTGCATTGTCTCTGTAGACAATCCATAGCGCGTCCAATGGAGGCTATTAAAACACCATTATCTAGTTCTGAGCTCATCCATCACTCCGGCTGTACAGTCTGCTACAGCAAATTGAGAGCACAACGGAAAAGAGGTCAAAGTCACGTGAATGACTGACAAATCACTTCATAAAATGGAAGAATCCAAGACAGACTCCAGTTACAAAAGTCAATATTCCACCATGAGAGCAAAACAAAGGGAAGAGGGAAAATGAGTCTGAGAAGAGACATGCAGGGTATACTCTCTGGAAGACGGGCACCGAGGTCTCCCTCCACAGGTCTGGTTTTAACTCCAGTTATCTAATAAGTGGCATATGGATGCCTGGGCAGATGGAGTGGGCTGGTGACCAAGGCATAAGGAGCTGGGTGGGCAATATGGCCAAATGGTGATGAGCTTAGTTCTAAAACAGTGAGACATTTTAGAGAAGAGGTAGTGGAGTTTGGGGGTAAATAAGGCCGGCTGTTGAGGTGTGCAGTGAAGAGCTAACCAAAGTTCATTGGGCAGCTTGCGTTTATTTTACATGAATATTTTTAAGGAATGGCAGGAGGTGAGAGAACTGCTACCACTTTCACCTTCATAACCAGCACCCAAATAGGACAATTCAAAACACTAACATAATCTACACCGAAAACATGTAGTAAATGTTTTTTTTTACATTTAAATTGATTTTATTTATAGTTAACATGGTCACTTTATAATACTATAGAGACTGACATTCACCTTGGCAATGCCTGCACTTCATTTACCTGAAACCCTAAGGCCCATTTCATTTAACTACAAGTCTGTGATTGTATGTCAAGGTCACAGAAAGCCAATGCTAACCCCTGTAGCTTTGGGCACAACATAGAAACTCACTGTGGATGGGGGGCCAGTCTATCAGCAGGTCAAAGAAGTGCCATCCACTCAGCCCTACGTTATTCAGCCCATTTAATTGTGAAGCTAATCTAGACACATAAGAGTTGCCCTGTGTCCCCATGTCTCTACAGCACTGCCAAGGAATGCGGTCATCTGCTTTTTCCAAGGCTATAAAACACGTGTTGAGTGGGATATCATAGCACACCCCCAACCCCACGCCCCTCAGCAAATGTGTTAGGGAGTTAGGGAGAAGAGCAGGTCTACTGTTCTACAGCCAGGATGGAGTCCACATTCCCTGTATTCCATATATGAATACAGCAACAACAACAACAACAACATTTATTTATATAGCACATTTTCATACAAAAGATGTAGCTCAAAGTGCATTACAGGATGAAGAAAGAATAATAAGAAAATACAGAAATAAAATTAGGCAATACTAATTAACATAGAAAAAAAGTAAGGTCTGATGGCCAGAGAGGACAGAAAATAACAAAAAAAACTCCAGACAGCTGGGGGAAAAAAAAAAAACAAAATCTGCAGGGGTTCCAAGGCAACGAGACCACCCAGCCCCCTCTAGGCATTCTACTTAACATAAATGATCTCAATCAGTCCTCATGGTTTACACATAGAAGCTACTGATGATGATGGTCATGTGGACCTCTGGCCTTCAATCCATAAGCACAGTGAGAGCTGCGCCAATAATTGCTGTTAAGCCAAATTCATTTGCTGTGGGTGTTGGAGTCCGTCAAGGACGTGTCCTGTCACCATTCCTCTTTGTAGTTTTCATGGACAGGATATCAAAGTGTAGCCAAGGATGTGTGGGTGTCTAGCTGAGAAGGCTAGGAATAGCATCATTGCCTTATGCAGATAATGTTGTCCTCTTTGCCTTATCTGACTGTGAACTTTGGCACACATTTGACCGACTTGCTGCCAAGTGTGATGCAGCAGGGATAAAGATCAGCACCTCCAAGATCATAGTTCTCTCTTGGAAAAGAGCAGATTGCTCTTTCCTGCTGCGGTACAAACAACTGACCACACTGGAGAAATTCAAGTATTTCGGGATCTTATTCACGATTGGTGGAATAAGGGAATGTGAGGTCGACAAGCAGATTGGTGTAGTAGCAGCTGTACCAGTCCATGGGGATGAAGTGAGGGCCCATTCAAAAGATGATTGATATGGTCATGAGTGATGGGTAATGATTGAAAGAATCAGATTGTGAGTACAAGTCACAGAAACAAGGTTACTTTGCAGGGTGGTTGGGCTGACTCTCCCAGCAACCCAAATTCAAGTGTAGGATCGAGAGGAGCTGGTTGAAGTAGTATAGGCATGTCATAAGTATGCTCCTTTAAGAGTTGTTTCAGGGGGTGGCCCACTAGATGAACACCCTAAGGCAGACCCAGATCACGCTGGAGGGATTATACCTCTTGGTTGCTTTGGGAACACCTGGGAATTCCCCAGGAAGAGTTGCAGTCTGTATCTGAGGGATAATAATGACTAGGAATGACCTGTTGGCTAGCCGAGACCCTCACCAAGAAGAAGTGGTGTCAGAAAATGAGATGAATGCTACTTAGGCAGTAGTTGATGCGGGAACTGGCTCTGGGTGGGGTGTCTGTCTATGTTTTGGCACCTCATCCTTCCTTCTAATTTTCAATGCCTTAATTCAGTTGAGGATTACGGAGCGTATTCTGGCAGTGCTGGATTAAAGGCAGCAGGCAGGAAGTTCCCCTGGACTGGATGTTCGCCCGCTGCGGAGCACATTCACTTCATCACTCATTTATAGGGAGTCAGTTTGGAGTTGTCTGACAATCTAATATGTGTGCCTTTGGGATGTGGGAGGAATACCAGAGTGTACACAGACCATGAGAGAAGGCGTACACTTTACACATGTAAGCCACCAAGTGAGGATTTGAAAACAGGCCTCTGTTCATTTGAAACTTTAACAGAAGCTGCCACTGTTATGCTTCCATTGTAATGCTCTGTCTGAGGGGCCTGCAAAGTCAGCCCTTAAGGGCTGTAGTGGTGGCAGGTTTTTCTTCTAACTCGATTACTTAATAAAGCTTTTGAAGCACTTGTCGCTCAAGCCACATTTTTATGCGTTATTTTAGATTTAAAGTTCCCCATCCTTAGTGGCATATTTTAGACTTCTGCACCCACTGTTTTTAATGGCTCCTTATTAGCTATAGGATGCAAATTACAAAGAAACCAGCCGTTCTCTGTTTAACTTGTTTCCGTATACACCTGGGTGAATTCACTGGAAACAGTCTGATCTAATAAAATATTTGGAAAGAAACTGAAGAGAAAAAAGTGAAGGACTGAGAATTATTCATCCGCTTCAGGCCACAATTCATTTGGATGTTATCCTTATAAAAGAAACAATCTCTGATATAAGAGTGACCTGAAAGGGCACAATGAAGACACTAACAAGCCATAAAATTAAATAAGACTTGTTATTGGCAAGTGTTGGTGTCTAATTAAGCAATCGAGTTGGCACAAAAGCTGTGGCCCTCCAGGACTAACTTCGCTAGATATTAAATTCTGCTAGGTGAGCTTTTTGGCTGAACTCCTTGGATTTGGGCAGATCTCCCATTTTCCCTAACACAGGTAATTGATAATGATTGGGCACAGGTGCCAATGATGGGTACCAATTACTTTGTTAACTGTTCACACCTGCAGGGGATCATCAATAATTTCTTGCTTTTAAATAGCTTGTTAGGAGCACCGGAAAACTGGCTGAAAATCTGTGCTAAAAAATAAATACATACAAATAATAATAATAATAATTCAGAAATATCATATCCAAAATAATGAGAGTGGCAGGAATAATTTCAGCAAGAAGGTAGGCACAGTGGCAAATGCTGCATTACAATTTCAGTGCCCAAGGTTTAAATTCCATCCAGGTCATTGGATGTGTGTGTAGTTTGTATGTTCTCCCCTGTCTCTGAGGCTTCTTCTCTTAATACTTTCGCTTTCCTCTCACTTTCCACAGATGTGTAGTTTAGGTTAGTCAGTAAGTCTAAAACAAACTAAAGCAGTGTGAATATATACAAGAGTGTGCCATGCAATTCTCTGTGTGCAATAACTCCACAACAGACTGTTCCAGGCTTTGGTCTTGTCATGACTGGACTACTGCAACTCTCTGCTGGTGGGAGCTCCAGCATGTGTCACCCAGTCACTGCAGAAGATTCAAAATTCAGCAGCTCACCTGATGTTAAATTATGGTGGGCACATGTCACTCCACTTTCCAAATCACTACATTGGCTCTCTGTAACGGCACATATTAAATTCAAATCCTTGATGTTTACCTAAAAAGTAGTCAATGGGTGAGAACCTATGTAATATATGGAGATACTTGTGAGGTCCTGTGCTCCTCCTCAACCACTCAGGTCTGCTCTGCTGTTGAATGGCATCTGCTAATGCCACCTCTGTACGGTATCAAATCTTAGCCCTGACTTTTTTTATGTGTAGCTCCTGGCTGCTGGATCAAGCTGCCCACTACCATTTAAAATTAGGATTTTCCAATGTGTTTCAGAAATATTTGAAGACTCTCTTGTTTTTGGAATTTCTGTCTAACTGATATTAGCTAAAATCCATGCTGTAGAGACAAGACTTCCATGCCCCTACCTGGATGGGCTGCCTGAAATTAGGACCCAAGTGATTCCATGCAGCAGGCGACACTTCAGCACCACACCAGTTCCAATCCCCAACAAGTCTAACGGCATTGGTTCTCTGGTGGTTTCAACTCTTCATTCATGTCTCTGGTGACTCTTCCTATGAAGTCAGTAGACGGATTAGGAGAGCATCGGTGGTCATGAGGTTGCTGAAAAGGGGTGTGTCGCACTCCTGATATCTATGCAAAAGGATAAAGGTCCATGTCTTTAGAGTCCTGGTGCTTGCTGTTTTGCTATATGGTTGCGAGACATGAACGCTATCCAGTGACCTGAGATGAAGACTGGACTCCTTTGGTACTGCGTCTCTTAGGAGAATCCTTGGGTACTGCTGGTTTGACTTTGTATTGAATGAGCAGTTGCTGATGGAGTCCTGAATGAGGCACATTACCTGCATTGTGAAGGAGCATCAGTTACGGCACTATGAGCATGTGGTGCAGGTCCCCGAGGGTGATCTGGCTCACAGAATCATTGTTGAGGACCCAAGTGGCCAGGCCAGACCAAGGTGCCACTCACATAACACCTGACTGTTGCAGGTAGAGGGTCATTTCTGAAAAGTGGCACTGGACCGTGTGTCTGACTGGGGGGTTGCCAAGAAGGATTCCAAACTGTTTCATCGTGTGGCGGGTGTGACAACGTGCATGCTCCCCGACCTGACCTGACCTGACCTAATATTAGCTGTTTTGTAACTTACTTCTATCATATTTTCAGCACTTCACTGGTGATGGTCAACTGTAACCCTTGTTCCTAAACAGTGCCACGACCAGATGTTTATTCGATAATGTTGACCTCTTTTGTAAATCGCTCTGAATAAAAGCATCTGCTCTACAAATAAATGTCAATGTAATTGTAGATTAGGCAGGTTTGATAATAGATGGAAGAGTCAAATTCATCTAAAGAGGCTAAAACTGACCTGTTTAATGTTAAAATGGATTATTCACAAGTGGGCCTTACACTCTCCTGGTAAATGACATTGGAGGGGTTCATAAGCTCCGCCTAGGGGGATGGCGTCCTTTGTAGGACATCATTATCATCCCATCTGTGGCCTGTAGGCATCAGCACTATCACACGGAGTGCACCTTTGCTCTCATGAATCACTCAGTCTTTGAGTCTCTCATCGCATCTCATTTGATTTGAAAATTGGGCATCACCCATAAATGTCAAAAATGGCTCCTGGATATTAACCTATTTTTGATGTATCACTCAGGTTATTAACTTGGTATATTTCTATTTTATTTTTAAAATGTATGTACAGTCAAGACTTGATCTTAATTCATACAGTGTCTTTAGGTAAAAGTGATATAACAAACATCATTCAACATTTACATTTTGTAGTCCATTGCATAATTGAAATGAACACAAATGCAATTTTTTTAATTTGAAAAAGTGTGTACATCCTTAGATTAATCACTACCTGAAATATGTAAATTTAAAATCAGATGCAAATGATTAAAACGTCATTAGAGGAGATCTTGGAGGAGCCTACCCTCAAACCTCAGACATTTCATTTGCTTTGCTCTTTGTTGATGAAGAGTGTGTGTTATCACCACGCCAAGATCAATAGAGCTCTTGGAGGCCTTCAGAAAAAAATGTTAGAGATGCTTAGGGGTCTTGGAAGGAACTTAAAAGATTGACAAACAAGTAGAAATCAACCATTCCACTGTCTGAAAGAGAATCTACAAATGGAGAAGATTTTAAATAACTACGTACCAAGTTGTTTAAGTTAGGACGCACCAGCAAGATCAGTGTTTCATCACAAAGCCCACAGGTAGCTCCTGTCACAGCTGATGACAAAGTGAATGTGTCCACCATTAGAAAGAGACTGCACACATCACGTCTGCATGGGATGTGTGCCAGAAGGAAAGGTTTGCTCTCCAGATAGAACATCAAAGCAAGACTAGAGTTTGTCCATGAACACCTAGGCAAAGACCAGCACAATTTGAGACTAGAACAATGTGCTCTGAACATACAAGGAAATCTACAGTACCAGAAGACATGTTTGGCAAAACCCAAAGGCAACATTTGACCAGAAGAGCCTGACACCAACTGTAAAACCTAATTGTAGAAATGTTATGTTTTAGGGCAGCTTGGCTGCATCAGGGCCTGGGTAGCTCACCATCATAGACTCCACTGTGAATTCTTCATTGTGCTAGAGGGTGCTTGACAATAATGTGAGAACATCTGTCAGAAGATTGTAGTGGACCTTGCATCATGACAATGACCATAAACATACTAACAAAATCAGAATGGGTGGGGGTCCAGAATGGCCAAGCCAAAGCCCAGATCTGAATCTCACTGAAGTGCTGAGAGGGATTTGAAATGGGCTGTGCATGCAGGACACCCCTGAAACATCACACGGCTGAAAGCATTCTGCAAAGAGCAGTGGGAAAACTTTTCTCCTAGACAAAGTCAGAGACTACAAGACTGCAAATGTCTACTTGAGGGGGCAAACTCAGCTATTAGAGTGAAAGGGGGGCTTTCTTTTTCCACAGATGGAAGTGGCATATCATCTATATATACAGTATAATTCACTAAGGGCACGCAAGACACTGAGCGCAAGCAAGACACTGAGGGCACGCAAGACAGTGAGTGCAAAGAAGACAGAGCCCTGCACACCAACTCTAAGACCATGGAATACGCTCGACAGAGCCCCGCCCGCCAACTCTAACCCTCCTACCTCGTCGTGGGATATGCACAACAGAGCCACGCACAGCAACTGTAACCATCCTCTCGAATCCAGCGTCGCTCTCGAGGCATGCAACAACTCACCAAAGACAGCCTCAGTCACTTTCGTCTGTGCAAATGTCCATATGTACCTCTGAGCCACGTTGACTTTACACCGCACGCAAGACAGAGAGCCATGATCGGCAACTCACAGAGCCCCGCCCGCCAACTCTAACTAAGGGCAAGCAAGACAGAGAGCGCACGCAAGACAAAGAGCCATGACCGCCAACTCACAGAGCCCCGCCCACCAACTCTAAGACCATGGGATACGCATGCATTTAGTGTATAAATGGATATAAATAACTGCATGTAAACAATTCACCAAAATCTGTTGTATGTAAACAATACTGTTTAAAACGTTATTGTTTTTTCATCAGAAAACCCAATTTCCACGTCTACCTCTATTAGTTTAAATGGCACTTTTACCACTCGCAATAGGGCGGACGAGCTGACTTATTGTGTTGACTGGGCAACACAGTGAATGTGGCATCTATTTATATAGGTCTATGTTTTCCATAGCCTGCTACAGGAAGGTAACTCTCTCGACCATTGGCATTGGTTTCGCTCCTTGCTATTTTCGTTATACTGCGATGGTGGTTTGCTAAGCTTTTGTTATACTGAATTCCTTTCTCATCGTTTCCTGTTCCTATTCTTACACCGCCGTATGTTACGACGGGCTTCGGCTAGTATAAATTATTACAAAATCAGATTTTCACTGTTTTTCATTTCAGTTACATCAGCTTTATCTAAACCTACTGTTTAAATGAAGATCAAATCTTGATATGTCCACATTGGGGGTATAGTGGCGAGCATAGCTGCCTTACAAGCAGTTCACCCAGGTTCGATTTCAAGCCAACACACAGAATTTAGGCAGTGTGGCATAGTGCTTAAGGATTTGGAGATTAAACCCTGGTGGTTGTGGGATCAAATCCCATGTGTGACCCTAAGCAAATCACTTGACCTGCTTGGAAAACCTAAAGAAATGGAACCAATTGTATCATAAATGTTGTAAGTCATCTTTGATAAAGGTGTCAGCCAAATAAGTAAATGTGAATATGTTAAAAAGGGACAAACATCTCATCGGGTGTGCTTACTGTTTCACGTGACTGTAATCTTCTGGCAGCAGCTCTAATCACTTCACTTTTGTGATGTCCATTATGTTACAGTAGGTTAGATTATGGTGGCTCACTTGTTGTACAATTGACTCACAGAGCCAGTGCCCTGGGTTCAAGTCCTACACCCAGTTACTTGTGTGTGTGAAGGTGCGTCCACGTGTCTTTTTCTGTGGCAGGTTTGGTTTGCTCACTCATCTCAAAGTTAGGTCTGGTTGCGTGAGTCGTGTAATGGACTGGAGGTTTCTGGAAGTTTCTCCCACCTCCACACAGGTTCTCTGGAGCTCAGCCAGAGTAACCATTAAGTTCTTTGTTACCACTCTTACCAAAGGCCCTTTCTCCCTTGATTGCTCAGTTTAACCAAGCAGCCAGCTCAAGGAAGAGCCAGGGTTGTTCCAAACTTCTTCCATTTAAGAATTATGGAGGCCGTTGTGCACTTAGGAACCTTCACCGCTGCAGACATTTTTTGCAGCCTTCCCCAAATTTGTGCCTCAACACAGTCCTGTTTCTGAGCTCTGCAGGTAATTCCTTCGACCTCCATGGCTTGGTTTTGTCTCTGATTCACATTGTTAACTGTGGGGCCTTCTGTAGACAGAGATGTGCCTTTCCTAATCACATCTGATCAACTGAATTAACCACAGGAGGACTCCAAACAAAGTGTAAAAACATCTCAATGGCCATCAGTAGAATGGCAGATATGGTAAAGGGTCTGGAAACTTGTGTAAATGTGATACTTCAGTTTTTGCTTTGTCATTTTGGGGAACCGAGTGTTGCTTGATCAGGGAAAAGGTCATTTAAACAATCTTAGCGTAAGACTGCAACATATAATGTGAAAAAGTGAACAATCACAACAGGCCAGTTTGGAGTCGTTCATTAACCCAAGCTACATGTTTTGGGAAGTTTGAGCAACACCAAAATACTCTGAAAGAATCTCAGGCAGACACTACAAGAATTGAAAAATCCACATAGATAATGGACTTCAAACCTAGGATATCATTTCTGGGGGGCAGCACCACTACCACATTACCCTGTCAGGTGAAACTCAAGGAAGAATTAAGAAGTAAAAAAAAAATGGATATGAAGAGATAAATGAGAAGTGACAACTGATGGGTAGAAATGGAGCAGCGACAAAGAGATGAATGAAACATGACAGAAAAACTTTATAGTACATAAACAACAACACACTGCACAACCCAACAAGGCGGTGAAACCTAATAAGAATTCAAGCAAATACACTTCATAAGGAGTTTGATACACAAGTGTTCCTTCTCAGTAACAGCTGCAATTATGCCAACGGCGCTAAACTCGAGTGACCGGTGATCAATGACTCTCTAAGCAGATGAGGCGGTGGCACTGCTTGGGATTCGGAGATTTACAGTTTGTTACTAGATTGTTAGCGTGCTACCAGAAGGCAGCAGCGAGAAAGGGTAGAAGTGGATGTGTATTCGAAAGCAGCAATTGGCTACTATTTTTCGTTTCAACCAGTAAAAAAATGCAACAAACATGAAATGATTCAGAATTTTTTTAATATACAGTAGTGTGACAACAGTCTGTGGAATAAGTAAAAATATTGAAGTTTTAAGACTGGTTATGGAGCGTCCAAAATTCCCTACCCTTGGCTAAGTCTGTATACTTGGAAGCCATCAACTGATCACTTCATGAGTGCAAGTAAGAGAATCCCACTGCATCTCTGGAAACGTTAGCCGACTCACATCACAGGTTCCGTACACCATTACCTGGTGCATGGTTGACATTCATAAAAAAACGTAAAGCCCTAAGAGGTGCTATCGAGAATAAGCTGGAATAAAATCAATGTGAATCAATCATTCAATTAGTGAAAGGCACGATAGATAGATAGATAGATAGATAGATAGATAGATAGATAGATAGATAGATAGATAGATAGATAGATAGATAGATAGATAGATAGGAAAGGCACTATATAATAGATAGATAAGAAAGGTGCTATATAATAGAATATATACAATCATCTCTGAACACAGACATGTTTCTATTGAGCCCTCAGACAGGCTGCTCAGTCCATAGCAGTGCAGAGGAGAATATTTGCCTTTAACAATCTCCAATCACTTCCCCGTGTTCTTATTTCAGAATTTATTTTAAACTAAGAGATGGTACTGAGTGTACTAATTCCTTTCATAATTTTAAACACTTTGATCATGTCATCTCTTAATCCATCCATCCATTTTCCAACCCGCTATATCCTAACTACAGGGTCACGGGGTCTGCTGGAGCCAATCCCAGCCAACACAAGGCACAAGGCAGGACATCTTTTAATCTCTGTTTGCTAAAACTGAAACAGTGAACTCCTTCAGTCTCTCCTCATACTTCACACTGATTCACAATCCTCTGCACTTTTGCAAAGCATTGCTCTGTATTTAATGTAATGTGGGGACCAAAACTGCACGGAGCACTCCAGGTGAGGCCTCACTCGTGTGTCATATAACTTATGCATAACCTCCGCTGACCTGTATTCTACACACGGTGAGATAAATCCTAACATCCCATTAGCCTTCTGGAACACTTCTGTGCACTGTCACTGTAAATTGTGACGAGTCCACTAGGACTGCTAAATCGTTCCCATAAGGTGGATTCCCAGCAGCACTGTACAATAGACAGGAACAGCACATCAAAGGATGTTAGTCTAACACAGGGTCATTTCCAGATAATCTGACATGTTTGGCTTTGGGATGGAGGAACTAAATTTACACAGCGTGGGGAGAACGTTAAACTTCACACAGGCAAGGACTTTGTGAGGGAGTCAAACACAGGACACTGGGTCCGTAAGACAGCAGCACTTCTCACTGCAAAAGACGGGGCACCAGCTCATTGCAGCTTCATATTGAAATAAGAATCAGGTGCGGCTAAAGACTGAAATTGGCATCAGATCAAAACTGATTCAGACAAAACACAATGGCCCAGTAAAAACAGTGGGCACAAGGAGTCAGTTTTGGAATAATCTGTGTTATATGTGACCTCTAAATTAAACTATCCACTTCAAAGTGGTTATGCAAAAATGTTTATTTATATATTACCATTATGTATTTACTTGAATATCCTTTAAGACATGGAGTAATTTGTCTGCTGATACCAAGTGACATTAGTGACAATAACACTTGTCCGTGATGGGATTCCTCAGTGGTTCAGCCAATGAAGCTGAAAAGAACTGACATTTGTAGGATTAGACGGCCACTGGCAAGAAATCAAAGAATGTGACGACCATTCTTTTGTGCTTTTTTTCTGTTAATTTGTACTGTTTAATTAGAAAAAAAAATATCTCTTGAAGTGGCATTTCAACCTTTGTCATAAGAAGGGACCAGTAAAGTACTAAATAAATTTAAATGGAAAAAATTAAGCAATAGATAGATAGATAGATAGATAGATAGATAGATAGATAGATAGATAGATAGATAGATAGATAGATAGATAGATAGATAGATAGATAGATAGATAGATAGATAGATAGATAGATAGATAGATAGATAAACTAGCCCCAGCAGAAACATAGACCGCAAAGTATGGTCCATGACAGTAAGAGTGTGGCCATTCTGAGGTACTGACAAGGTCAGATTTTGAGGTGACACCAGAAGTCACATTTCTTTCTCCTTCCTTCCCAGTCATGAAGACACCCCATTCTAGTGACATCTGAACTTTATCACCTTTCTTCTCCTTCTGGTCACATCATTTTAAAGGAGAGTGACCTAAAGTTCTGGTGCTACAGCTGAGGGCTGATAGAGACAACCTCGCTAAATTCAAAGACCATTGTATATTTGCTATTTCACTCTATGTGAGAACCTTTTTCATTGCCTGATTCCTTTTTTTTCCATTAGACCTTGACAATCTAAACATGGCCTAATTTAGACTTTCATACTTTTGCTAAGGTGAAAGTAAAAACCAAGAGCAGCAGACAAGTGAAGAATCAGTTTCACATTTTCATCCATTATCAGCCCATGCAGTCTGGTTCAGTATTTGTTCTGGCATGCCCGTCATTCGGCACAATCACGCAAAATGGTGCCAGTTCAGATTTGCCCTTCTTTGCGAGGTAGTTGCATTACCACAGCGACATTGGTAGCAGGGGTAAAACTATATACTGGCAGTGATTTGGCCCAAGTACCCCAGAGCTAGGAGGCAGCCATGCTCACTGGAGTGCGACCAGTTCACACTGCTGCTGCTGAAATAAATGAATAAATTCAAATCTGTATCCTCAGATTAAATTAGATACCAGTAGCCATTGAAGCACTCCATGGACAGACGTCAATAGCAGTGACTCAAATTAAGCAATACTACCCACTGTGCCAACCTCCTACTAGTTAAAAACACAATATGCATTCCTGGATTAAAGTAAACACCAGCAGCCACTGAGGCCCTGCATGGATGAAGTTCATCAGATGTGACACCAAGTAAACTGGCCGACGGCCCACTGGGAAGAGGTAGTGATTAGTGAGTGGCATTTTCCTCTTAATGGATACCACATATCTTTCAGTATATAAATGTACAGATATATGTACATCCTATACTGCTGTATATTTAAAATGTGGAAATGTTAAATTAAAAGTTCCAAATTGGATGCCATGCTGGCCCTATAACTACCACTTACTTGTCTAGGTGACTTCTGCACATTTTGCCAGTGTCCTTGTGGGTTTT
The DNA here is from genome assembly GCF_016835505.1 of Polypterus senegalus. NCBI lineage: Eukaryota > Metazoa > Chordata > Cladistia > Polypteriformes > Polypteridae > Polypterus > Polypterus senegalus. Next base: position 33,094,416 of record NC_053170.1, on the reverse strand, counting down.
CTCGGGTATTCCAGTTTCTCCCCACACCTCTAAGTCATTCAGGTGCAGCTGATTGACAGCCCTTAATATGCCACTGTGAACGTGTGTGCCTTGTAATGGACAGGCGCCCCACAGACAGCTGGATTCCTCCGTGTTCCCAGTGAAATCCGCAGGCTCCGGTTCTCCGTGTCCCTCTAATGGAATAACTGAAGATGGTAAATGGACAGATGCCTGACTAAAATGAACCGCGATGAGAATTCATTTTTAAACAGCGGTTACTTTCCAGGTCATCTTTTCAGTGCACCCAACCGTTTTTCTATCACTCAGTCTGAATCTGCCCTTTGGTTTTGTTTTTCTTTTTAATTCATTATTCTTTTTTCTCATAATTGTTCTTTCACAATCGGCTGCATTTCCAGTGCTATGAAGCAGAACAAATAGTCATCATTTTAGATGTTTAGTGAAGAAATGTTCTGTAGCAGTTTAAGCCTTGTTAAATTAATGTTAATAGTACATGATGTACAAAATAATCAACTCAACAAAATTTGTTAAAACTATCCTTGCAAAAGAAGATATCCGCTTTGGAGCCTAGTGTGATAAAATGCTATCCCAGCCTTACGTTAATCATTTCAAGCCGCCTGCACAGTTCACACGTCGGCAGCACAGCAGACACAAACCTCAGTATGCTGCGACTGTGCCCTCCGGTGCTCCGCATGAAGAGACCCCAAGAGAATATTCATTCAAAAAGCAAAAAATACAACTGTGTGCATTAAAAGAAATCTGCATTTGACTGCCGCCACATCCATGGCTGGCTCCTGCCTTGCACCTGGTGCTGCTAGAATAGGCCCCAGATGCTGATGGTCCTGAATTGATATATGCAGCTTTGAGAATCTTATGTTATGGTGTTCAGCCATATGAGTATGAGTTTCCCACTGTCTGGAAACTGAGTGCCAATGGAGACAATGTGCACTGAGCAGACATTTGTTAATGTTATGGCCAGAGGTTACCTTCATTTTTATTGTTGTTTTTGAATTATTATTTTTCTTTGTTTTTGTTATTATGGAAATCCTGTTAGTATTGTTGTGTCTATTTAATTTATGGCATTTATGTATTGAATATTATCTTATGCTCCTTGAGTTTTGTGGGTGGTACCCCAAGGGGCGGAGCCGGCCTAACATCTCTGCTGAGGCACCACCCTCTGCATTTCTATTTCGGGCTGGAGAGCAGGTCCCTCAGAGGTTCATGGACTGTCATGGAGTGCATTTCTTGTTAGCAGTCTTCTTTGGATTCCTCTGGGTTTTTAATCCTTTTGCTTCATCTTTCGATTCTGTTTGTAAATCGGATTGCACTTGTCAACTTTGGGTTTTATGTTTGGGCAAACCCTTGTCGTCTCATTTTTGCCTTTTTCCCTGTTTGCCTTATTTTTGCTTATATGAATAACTAGCTGTCCCCCGCGGCTCCGCTCACGTAGTAGTGAAACAGGACAAACTTTAAAAATCCATCCATCCATCCATTTTCCAACCCGCTGAATCTGAACACAGGGTCACGGGGGTCTGCTGGAGCCAATCCCAGCCAACACAGGGCACAAGGCAGGAACCAATCCCGAGCAGGGTGCCAACCCACCGCAGGACACACACAAACACACCCACACACCAAGCACACACTAGGGCCAATTTAGAATCGCCAATCCACCTAACCTGCATGTCTTTGGACTGTGGGAGGGAACCGGAGCGCCCGGAGGAAACCCACGCAGACACGGGGAGAACATGCAAACTCCACGCAGGGAGGACCCGTGAAGCGAACCTGGGCTACCACTGCACCACGATGCCACCCAACTTTAAAAATCAATAACAAAATTTTTAAAATATAATTCTGGCCAAGCAGAAGGTCGGTATGCTCCAGTGTCAAAGGATGGCACTGTAGCTGCTCATGTTCAGCTATGACAGGAAAGCATCCCCCGCATTGGGAAAAAAGCCCGTAGCCGTGAAATCAGCAGCTACCCTCTAAAACATACCTAGCTTTGATCTCTCTCAAAATCGTCAAACGTTACCCCTTAACAATCTGTAGATGATAATGTCTGTTAGGTGCACTCTAACACGTGGCGAGAGGTAGACTGATTCAAACAGAGGCTGGTGTATGAGTGAGGAGGGCCCCGTCCCCACCCCTCGGCCTGCAGCCTGTCGCTCAGATTCACACAAATAAATTGGTACCGCAAGCAAACTATAATACTTAGCACAATGAGAGAAGTCGCAAAATCAACCGGAATATTCAAGCAAATTATAGAAATAAACCTGATCTAAATTTGTTAAGAATTTCTCTCGTGAAAAGCAGACAGACATACAGACAGACAGATGTTGGATTTTATATTAATATATACTGTATACAGGTAAAATTCCATTGTAACGAACTTCCAGGGACCTAAAAAATATTTAGTTGTAACAAATATTTTGTTGTAATGAGATTCTGTATTTGTTACTATAGTGCTTTCTTTAACTTGTATCCAGGTGTTTGCAATCATTTCAATAGCTTCTTTCACGTTACTTTTAATCTCCTCCTGCCTACAAGTTATGCTGACAAGAATTTTTCTCAGCATTTCCTTGCGATAATACACTTTCAGGGTGCGAATGATGCCCATATCCAATGGCTGAAGCGCTGCCGTGCAATTGGGTGGGAGGTATTCAAAGCGAACATTATCTGAATGTGGAAGCATGTTGCGGGCAGCACAGTTATCAGTCAGGAGCCGAATCATTATTTCTTCTTTATATTGTAAAGTTTCTGAACTCTTTTGAGATAATTACAAGGTTTCTGTTTGGGGATCGTTGTGCACAACTGAGCTGTGGCCTCAGAACTGACTGCTCTGTGGCTGATTCTTTCAGGCATTTCAAGGTCTTTTGGGCACTTTGTTGTAATGAAAGTATCTGCTGAGTGTACTTCGTAGTAACAAGATTTCTATTGACTCGTGTCATATGGGGAAACTGTTGGGACCATAAAAATACTTTGTTGTAATGAAAATTTCATTGCAAAGATATTCGTTATAATGGAATTTTACCTGTATAATTAAAAGTTCACTAGTCTACCACAGGGTTAACACACACACACATATCAGGGCCAGTTTAGCTCCTTAATCCACCTAACTCTCATGTCTTTGTCAGAAAGGGACAGCTTTCTGTCTGGCTGATCACAGTGCAACCCAATGACCTGCCCTGGCCAGAGCCACAGGCAACCTGTATTGGTGCTCTTCAGTGCCCTCTGTAGAAGACTACAGAAGGAGGGTCAACTACTCTGCATTTCTAAACTGTATAAAATAAATGTGCAACAATGTTTTTTCAGCACAAGGTGGTAGCTCTTTTTGTTTGGGCTTCCTTCCACTAGCAAACAGCAACCCAATGGGGTCTTCAGGGCAAATGTCCCTCTGTATCATAGATATTCAGTGGTATGTTATCTGGGAAAATATTCATACTACAGAGCGAAACATTACAAAATAATACAGTATTCCACTTCTAAAGCTCTATATGTATGTTAAAGGTGTCAGGGTTCCATCAGGTAAGCTGTTTGTGTTTTCTAATAGATAAAATGTTACTCCAAATTACAGTTTATTCTTATTTGTCATGGCGCCACAGAATAGGAATGTGCTGCATGTTGGTTAGACACAAAAGTAAGAATTTTACCACCCGCCTTCTATACACATGATTTACTAATACTAGTAATACTACTGCTTTACTTTGAGTCACCTAAAGGCCTCAGCTCAATCTGATGACACAATACAAATAATAAAACAGCATGCTCAAATGAAATAAACCACTCTGAGGAGATGGTGGCTGGAATGAAAGCCCTCTGGGGCGCAGGAGTGAGATAAAGAGGCGGACACAACTCAGTCAGGTCACCAGTCTGTCAATGAGCTCTCGCATTGTGACTCAAAGTTGTGTGCATGTAATGGAACGGCAGCTCTTCCAGAGTCGGCGCCAGCCTTGTGCTTAACGTTTCTGTGATACACTCTGGCTGCACGCAGACTTGAAAATGAAAAATTGATGGATGGAAGGAACTCCAGGACACATCACACACCTGTTCCACCCACCTTTTGGGTTTGAACCAAGACCCAATTAGAAAAGGACATAATAACACACTTAATATTCCCTTTAATGTTATGTAGAATTCTTCCTCGGAAAGATGTGCCAAGACTAAAACATGAAAAAGGGGCCTATTTAGAAGATTTATGTTAGGCATGCAAAAGCTCTTATGTAAACAATATGGCAAGAAGAGCATTATGGGCTTTCAGCCATCCCAGTTAGGATTTGAGCTCTTTGTAGTTTATTGCTCTCTTATCACTCATTTCTACAACCCCAAAGCCCAAATCCTGCAATCAACCAAGATTTCATCTAATCGAAAAGCAATTGTGAAGCTAAGAATTCTGGGACTTGGCCAGATTTTTTTGTTCCTCCGAGCTTCTAGAATATTCCAGCACTTATTTTACTTAATCGCTACTCCTGCTGCAGACGTCTTGAGGGAAGTTTACTTTTTAAGTCAGATGTCATACATGTCTGCCAAAACAGAAACTAAGGCCTTTCATTTTTTGCTGGGCACACTGGCAGTGTATGAGAGGGGGGTGGCAAAGTGTTTCAGAGTATAGGTGCTGACTTTATCATATTTGTCAGGTGTGCTCCTACTCCAGAAGGTGGCCACACAAGGTCAATCCCTTCCTGTGTTAATCCCTCAGCAAAAAAAAACCCCTAAGCCTTCTGTTCCTTAGCCATATGCGACAGCACAGGGCAGCCCAAGTATTGTATTCAGGCTCCTTCTCCTTTAATGCATTTGGTTAGGTGGCAGCCTTATGCTAAAATCGTTTAAATTAATTTTTTCCTTCATCAAAGAGCACTCAATACCCTAAAATGACAAAGTGCAAAGCAAAAAATTAGTCATTTTTTCTTGTTTATTAATAATCAAAAACTGAACTATCACATTGACACAACTCTCCAGACCCTGTGCTGTGACACTTGAAGTATGGATCCGGTGCATCCCATTCTATTGCTCTGCATTGTGATGTTTCTACACCTTGTTTGGAGTCTACCTGTGGTCAATTCAAGTGACAGCACATGATTAGGATGGACACACACCTGTCTATGAAAGAACCTACAGATGACAATGTGCATCAAAACAAAAACCTGGCCATGAGGATGAAGGAATTGCCATCCTTCAAGGCAATTCAAACACAGGAGTGGCATAGGGACAACTCAGCGAGTGTCTTAAAGTGGCTCAGCAAGAGATCAGACTGAAAACCTCTTGGAAACAGATTTGTGTTGAGGGACAGTAGTGACAACACCCTAGTACTGTTGTGGGACAGAAAATTCATGGAAGAACACAGACCACAGTGGCCTCTATAATTCTAGAGCTGGCTGCCTAGGCAAACTGAGCAATTGAAGGAGAAAGGCTTTGGTAAGAGAGGTGACCAGGAATCTGATGGTCAGCCTGGCTGAGATCTAAAGAACTTCTATGGAGAGGGGAGAAACTTCCAGAAAGACAACCATCAGAGAAATACTCTATGGATATAGATTTTATATGACAGAGTGGCCAGACAGAAGCCTATTCTCAGTAAAAGACACACAAAAGCTCGCTTGGGGAGCCTAAAGGACTCTCAGGCTGAAACAAGATTCTCTGGTCTGACGAAACCGAGAATGCACACGAGTTTGGCCACAACTCTAAGCATCAAGTCTGCAGGAATCCAGGCACTGCTCTTCCCCTGTGCAACACCATTCCAACGTTGAAGGACAAAGGTGATAGCATCATGGTGTGGGTTGGGGATGGGTAATCTCACTGAAGCCTGACATATAATATATACAGTATGTCTGGAGACACCCATGAGGGAATTTTGCTTAAAATGGTAGACAGCTCACTTAGTGTCACTTTTATTAACCAATCCAATGCCTCATAAAGGTCCTGTTCAAAGTAAGGGTGGTGATGTTGAACTGCAAAGATCAGAGATGCTCTCATTAACATGATCCAACAGACAGCAAGATTCTGTTTATGATGAACCATCGACAGTCGAAAAGTCTCCACAAAAACAATTACACATATAAATGTGTGTTGCATGTGCAGAGAGCAGACTGTACATTTTAAAAATAAACATCACCTGATATAAGGGAAAAACCATTCTGTAGTGTTGGATTATACATTGGCATTTGATGGCATCAATGGACAAATGGTAAACGTAGTCGATATGTTGTCGCAGTTGCTGTGTGTGTGCTCTCCATTGTTCAGCTTTACAATGATAGCGTAGGAGTTGATGTAAACTTGAAGGAACTGGCAGCTATAAGCATGAAATTAGGATCTGTAAAATATGCATTTGAAGTAAATGGTGTGTCACATTACACCTAAAGGACTGCTATTAAGAGAGCTGATAATGAAGAGCCACCGGAGATTTCAGTTCCCAAAATACTCGAATCAACAAATCTGCCTAACAAAATGAGACTGCACAACATCCACTTTCTGACTGCATGTCTAAACGAACAGCTAAAGAAACTTAACATTACTGTTTAATTTGAAATACAAACTTGCATTGATAAAATAACCGCAGCATTTTAAAACATCGCACATCCATAGACCACAATGCTGATCTAAACTCTGTTTGCTGTTGTTATCTCATATAGCGATGCAACAGTTAAAATGACAGAAAGAGATCATAGCAGACAGAAGCACTTCTCAAACATTGTGAGAAGTGAGTAGTTGTGGTCATCTATGTGTCTATCTGTCTCCATAGTCACAGCACTCATTACAATGTGTAAATGAATTATTGAGATTCAGTTACCTTGTGCTACTGATCTCCTGAATGGGTAACAGCAATTGCAGATGTTTATTTTCTCACAGTGTCAAGTCTTCTCTTCAGTATCTTTTGCTGTCTCCCTGAAACCCTGGCAGTGGTTTAAAACACATGGACTGGAGAAATTGGGGGTGTTTTTGTAAGAAGCCTGAGGGTATAGATTTTAAAGCAAGGAATTTTGCAGCTATTCAATATACCGTTGTTAACAGGTTGTCCCCATTCGTGTATTCTCCTTTGAGAATCATGTTTGGCCCCGCGAGACTAGGGAACTGGAAGACTAGCCTTGGGAAAGATGAACAGAGCAATGTACAGAAAGATCTCTAATGAAAACTTGCTCCCGAGCACTCTGGACCTCAGACTGGGCCAAAGGTTCTCCTTCCAGCAGTTCAATGACCCTAAGCACAAAGCAAAGACAATATAGGAGTGGCTTAGGGACAACTCAGTGAGTGTCTTTAAGCGGCGCGGCCAGAGATCAGACTGGGAAACCTCTGGAGAGTCCTGAAAGTAGCTGTCCACCGACAGTCTCCATCCAACCTCACAGAGCTGGAGAGAATCTGCAGAGACAAATGGCAGAAACCAAAGGGGCTTCAAGTAAATACTAAGGAAAGGGTTCAAATGCTTGTGTCAATGTGAAATTTCATTTTTTTTTTTATTTTATTATATTTGAAAAGATTCCTATAATCCTGTTTTTGCTTTGTCATTCTGGGGTATTATTAAGTGTTGCTTGATGAAGAAAAAAAATAATTCAAATGATTTTAGCTCGAGGCTACAACATAACAAAATGTGAAAAAATACTTTCTGAATGCACTGAAAAATCCTACTAATCCTGAATAAGAGAAGGTAAACACGGAGAGTGAGCGAGTTAAGTGTTGGCCGCCCTTGCAACTCATTTCCCACCTTCATTCTCGTCTGAGTCCCATGTGTGTTGCCAGAAAGGCTGATGAAACATGGGCTCATTTAATTGTATGTTTAAAAAGAGTTGCCGACAAACCAAAACAAGACGCTTCCTCTACTTTCCTTGCAGTACTTAATAAAGTCTGAAAAGAAAGACTGGGGGCCTATGAAAAACAAGGCAGACGCAACACTGTCTCTCTCTGCCTTCTGTGCCCACAGACCTTCTCTTCTGGCCAATAAAAATGAAAACTTTGAGAACAGAGTAATGGGTTCGACCACCTGTGCTAGTCACTCACTTCTCCCAGTGTTCACATGGGTTTTCCCTGGGTAGGCTCCCACATCCTAAATTCCTATAATTGTGGCATGTCCTATGATGGAGCAGCACCCAGATCAGAAAATAGATGAAGAGGCCTCTGTGTCTACACCATGTTCCACAACCACTCAAAAAATGTAACTGTTTTGAGATTCCGTGTGGCAGTACATTTTCTTTGCACTTATAGTGCAAGAATGGAAAATTGCAAGAAACACCGAGCTCTCCTGTCTCCATACCCTAAGTGACATTGTCCCATTAAAGACACTAAGCTTTCAGACACTGCTCAGAACTGGAGGGTCAAGGCTAGGGGTACATCCATGAATATTGATGTGTTAATTGAAGCAACAAGGAGAAGATGAACAGGCGGGCCTGTAAGAGTATATTTTACCGATGAATAGTGCTGCATGCTTTCATGGATCACTGCATCAGAGAGTCTGGTCAAGCAAATAGACCTTCATAGCTTGCGGATCAGTGAAGCCTGCAAAGGGTAATGTAGCATGAGTTACTGTGCTGCCATAAAGCATCTTTTCAGGTGGCAGCACACGTTTACAGAGTCACAGGAGGATCGCGATGGCATCTTAGGTTTGTGAGGACCTGTTGGTGTTATGGGGTAGCCTCCTCAATACTCTCACACTTTTCAACTGATATCTTCTTGCACATGTACATAAGATGATCATACCTGTATGTGCCATAAAAAATTGAAATCAATGAAATAAAAATATCTGCACAGGTGGGCAGAATGTATTGATGGAAGACTCAATTGACAAAAGAACGCATTACAACCATGTTAATTGAGTCATAAGAATATATAAATATCCTGTATCAGTTTATGAAAAAGCATCTAACATACAGTAAGTTGATGAAAAATCCAAAAATATTACTAACTCTTCCTTAAATTTAATTTTTATCATAACATAACAATAAAACCATCTTACACGTTTTCCAAACCCATTTGTTTCACTATAGTGTCGTAGAGGGAGCTGAATTCTACCCCCTTGCAGCAACAGAAAAAAAAGGCAGGAACCAACACTGCATGGCTTTGCCAGTGTGTTACATGGCACCAGTTAATCAAACCAGCATGGCTCTGGGGTGTTATTATTATTTATTTGGTTGACACCTTTAACTCGGGGAACTTGGTGTGATTATAATCGATTGCATTACTTTTGTATTTCCAATTGGAGTACAGATAGATGAAATAACTAGCTGAGGGTCACATAGTGACAGTACCAGTATTTATAACCCAGCAGCCTCAGGATTTGAAGTTTAAAGCCTTAACCACTACGCCACACTGCCTCCCCAATAAAAGAAACACCAGATGGGCACAGGGAGAGCATGCAAACTCCCAACAGACAGCGACTTTGCACCATCATGCCATTGTCCCAAAGCACAAGAAAATCAAGTCAAGTCGGGGAGCATACAGCATACATGCAGTGTGTTGCCACACCTACTATGCGATGAAACAACTCGGGATCCCGGTTGGCAACCCCCCAGGCAGACACGCAGTCCAGTCCCACCCTCTGGAAATGACCCTCTATCTGCCGCCGCCAGGTGTTACGTGGGCGACCCCTTGGCCTTGTCCAGCCACTCGGGTCCCCAACAATGAGGATCACCCTTGGGGAAACGAGCCACATGGACGCTCCCTCACAATGCAGGTGATGTGCCTCATTCAGGACTCCATGAGCAACCACTCATTCGACACAAATCCAAACCAACAGTACTCAAAGATTTTCCGGAGAGACACAGTACCACAGGAGTCCAGTCTTCACCTCAGGACACTGGATAGCGTCCATGTCTCACAACCATATAGCAAGACAGGAAGCACCAAGACTCTAAAGACTTGGACCTTCGTCCTTATGTATAGATATTGGGAGCACCACACACCCCTTTCCAGTGACCTCATGACTCCCCATGCTCTCCCAATCCATCTACTGACCTCATAGGAAAAGTCACCAGAAACATGAATGTCACTGCCAAGGTAAATAAACCTCTCGACAAGGTCAACATTCTCTCTACAAACAGACAGGCTGCTAATGGTTGTGCCCAAGAGGTCATTAAAGGCCTGAATCTTGGTTTTTATCAGGACACTCACAAGCCCAGACACTCAGACTCCTTGCTCAGTCTCTCGACACCACAAAGATCATGCTCCATGAATCTTTCTTCACCAACTGATGCCCCACAGCCACTGGACCCCATGACCTTGCCCAACACCCAGTCCATACAAGCATTGAACAGAATAGGAGCAGAACACAACCCTGACGAACCCCAGAATCAACTGGGAAAAACACAGAGGCTCTGCCTCCACTCTGCACAGCACTCATAGTACCAGTGTATAGGCCGGCCATGATATCCAGCAACTTCGGGGGGATCCCGGGAACCCTCAAGATGTCCCACAGGGCAGCTCGATCAACTCAAGAAAATGCCATCTTTAAATAGAATGACGATTTATAATGTCGTTTGGTTGTTCATTTAGTTGTAACATCAAAAACGCTGTCGGTTTTACACTCCAGCACACGCACTGTTAACACAGCAGTTTTCAAATGAAATTTCTGCATTGTCTTCTTTTGTTATTAATATTATTGCACTGCCTTAATTGTTGTCTTTTTTAATGCAGTGCCATTTATATTAGCTATGAGGAAATATGAAATATGGGTGAACTTGTAAGTGACTCAGGAGGAGTGATACATTCAAGAATAATGCTTAAACTACACATTCTTGCCGTATTAAAGTAATTAATTCTTCGTATCTGTTATTTCACTTTAATTAAAAGCTGAAGTGCACACTCTTAAGCATTCCTAAATTTATAGAGTAAATGTGGAAACATGAAGATACAAAGTCTAATTAAATTATGCCTGGAATAATAAGAAGATGTGGCCTGTAACTTACAGAGACTCCAGAGATGGCACATAGGGCAGCGCTGCCACCTAGTAGGTGAGGGGCTCTGGATTCAGCTCCTGTGCCCAGATGTTGTCTGTGTGGAGTGTCTCATTACAACTTCCCCAATGACATGTCGGTTAGGTTGATCGATGAACCCAAACTGGCCCAGTGATGGACTGGCATGCCTTCCAAGGTCGGTTCCTGCTTTGTACTCAATACTGAAAGAACAGGCCACGGCCCAAATTATTAAGTGGGCTTTAGAATATTGTGTTGCATTATGTGGTCTACTGCACTAACTGGCCAGCCTGGAGTGACTTACTCTGACCTGTAGGTGTATATGAGGCCTTTCAGTCATTTTAATTGATCACCACTGTTTTCTCATGCTAGGGTCCTAGGGTGACCGTATTCCCCTTTATGCTCTTTATTATGAAGACATTAACAAAATGTCCTAAAATCCCTGCTACAGCCCTGTGGTGGAGCGTGCATAAGGTCCATGGCAATGGGTGCAGGATATTCTGAAATATGATGTAGCTGTGTGGGTGAAATGGGCAGTCAAGGAGCAATTAATGGGCGAATAGTCTGCACATACATGAGACTAATTGGCTCAGCCATCTCTCATTAGCGCTCCATGGATCATAGAGGAGGCACCTACACTCACAAGTATAACTACACATAAAGTGTAGTTCAGAGGAAGAGAAAAAAAATAGATGAGGAAGCAAAAACTGAGTGAGATAAGCAGGAGTGGTGAGGTGGTCTGGATGCCCTGTGGTGGAGTGAGGGGATCGGTGGACCAGAGGTGGGTTGCTGCTGTTCAGCAAATGAAATAGGAGTGACGGAGAATTCCAGGGATTCAACAGACACTGAAATGAGGTGGTAGGGTTTGGGAGCCAGGCTCGGTGGGCCCTCACATATGCTGATGGAAGGTGGTTGGGACAGGAGCCAATGGATTGACCACATTCACCAACGTCTTAGCCCTGTTAAGCGTGCTAGATGTAATGAGTGAGCAGGATGAGACGGGAGACAGAGCACTGGGAGCGAAGAAAAAGGGAGCCGGGTCTAACTGTGATTTTGTTCTTGGTTTTAACTACCGTAAATTTTTATTGCTTCTATCTATTGAAATTTAACTTCCTCGCTATCACACTGTTTTTATGGATTGCTTCATGAAGACGTTTCACACTGCACTTTATTTTGGATACTGTTTGCCTTTTGTTTTGATGAATAAACTTGTACAATGCACCGTTATGCACTCTTAAATGTTGTTCTGCCCTCATTTGCCTTAACTCATCCACAGTTACGACTATCAATGTCCTGAATAAAGGAAGACCCCTATGGTTGTGGGCACCCAGGCCACCACAAGACCTCATATGTTGCTCTACCTTTTTATCTTTGACCCTAGGCTATCAGTACCAAGAGTACCTGAGCAGGCAGGAGAAGAAAGTTACACATTTATTTATATACAAGTTATATAACTACGTTGCGCATGTTAAAGTTGTCTGTGAAGGACTCCCTGTTTAAACGCGGCTGCCAGTCATGAACTGGGCCCTTCGCACAGCATTATGATTTTTTATAAGGGAAACAAAATTACAAAAGAAAACCCTTGGACATTGATTCGATAGGAACGGCCTACTCGGAATCACTGTCCGAATAGTAATTATGTGGTGGTGTAGGAGCATTTCTGCTTCTGTCCGTTCACAGTCCGTCTTGTTTTCATGATGCTGTCGTTTCCTCTCACGATGTATTCTCAACCTTTCTCCAATCTCGCAGGTTGCTTTGTGGCAATCCAAAGAGTAAGGCAATATACACGGAACAATGGTTATAAAAGGGGGACACATAGTATCCAGGCTCATTAAAGCAAAAATAGGGATCACTTCACTGACATGTGAGCAAGCCACGGTACAACTGTGAGACGCGCAGCACTCGTCGACTACAACGTAACAATAATAATTTTCTGGAACGTGCCGTTATGTTGTCATTCATTTTACCCACTGTCTTTCTTTCATTCATATGTTACGTAGGCACGTATCTTTTATCTTCGGCAATCTCATTCTCTAACCAGGCCTCAGGAGCTAACCAGCGTAACACTGTCCACCACCCCTTTCGTTATTCCGGCACATTGTTGACATCCGTGAGTAACAACAACGTACTAAACTAGAAGGTGGTCTACGCATGCATGGAATTCGCGGACAAACAAAGATCAAGATCTAAATGAAGATCTCTTTAGTTAATTTAATGCACAACAATTTGTTTAGTTTGAATGTCTGTGTTTTGAGGTGTGACTGGAGTTCTACAGTCTTCAGTAGTATAAGCCTGGAGGAGATTCTTAATGCAATGCCTATGTTTTAGCTGTCTCTCTACTGCCATCTAGTGCTTCTTCTTCTAATTAATTCGCGGACAAACAAAGATCAAGATCCAAATGAAGATTATATATAAAGATATGCCCAAAATCTAACGCAGAAGAGTACAATGAATGATGGTTAAAATAATGCTATCTGATAATAATCTACCAGGTGGCTCGCTGCTTAGTTAAACCTTGAACTGGCCGGGTCTGACATGGCCCTTGATTCAGCATGGACTTTGAACTTGGTTGAAAAAAGTCAAAGAAACATAACAACATAAGAAATTTGACACATCAGAGGAGAACACTCAGTCCATTGGACTCGTTTGTTCAGCTAATAGCTAAACTTTCCCAATATCTCATCCAGATTCTTCTTAAAAGTTGTTAAGCTTTCTGCATCAACATCACAGCTTAGTAGTTTGTTTCAGATTCATACAACATTTTGCTTCGTGGCTTCAGCCCTAAATGCGCTTCCTCTTAATTTGCAATGGTGGCTTTGAGTCCGTGATTCACCCCTCTGCTGGAAGAATTCTGCGGGATCTTCTTTATCGATGGCTTTGAAAATTTTAAAGACCTGGATGAGGTCCCCACACAAACTCCTCTGCTCGTGACAGGTTTATTTCTCTGAGACCTGGGATACACTTGGTTGCTCTCCTCTGCACAACTTCAGGTGCTGCTATGTCTTCTTTGTAGTGTGGTAAATGAAAATTGAACACAATATTCCAGATGCGGTCTCACTAGTGCATAACACCCCTTGATTTATATTGTAGATAAACACTTTTTACTGATATTTTTATTTTATTTTCAATTGCCTCTACACTTTGTTTAAATGATGAAAATGTTGTGTCAATACAAACCCCCTATACCCTTTTCAGAAGTTGCTTCCTGTTAGACAGTTTTCCCCATTTTGTATTTATAACTGATGTTCCTTTTGCCCACGTGTCACACTTTGCACTGTTCTACATTAAATTGTAATTTTCCAGGAGTTCATCCAGGTCTGAGCAGAGAGAAGCAAAGAGACTAAACCTTTGCCAGTCCTTTGGTTTCCTGAGACACATCAGGGAGAAATGCAGCGTCGTGGTGCAGAGTGGCGCTCCTGATTCAATCATCAATCCCATTCAGCCACAACTCCTGACCAGCAGAAGGAGCCGACTGCCTACTTCACACCAGTTCTAGCTTCAGCACAACTAGGTCCCAGTTCATCCAGATAGACTAGCTTGACATAAGAAAGTACATTCCTGCCTTACATGCAAATGTTTTATCTGATAAATGGACTGTCCATAAACAGTTCTATTGTTAGACAATAATATTTACAAACATTACCAAGCTACATACAAAATATTATTGTCTCCATTCCAACCAACAAGTAAAGTGGATTCAGCCCAACCAGCTGACATGAACAATAGTGGAAGGAAGTGGAAGTTTCTTACCAAAGAAGATCATATAGGACTTCAGTAGACAAGGAAGTTCATGCAGCCACATGAGAAGGTGAAATTGTGACCCAAATGTATGAAGTTCCAAATTCTCAAACTGCACAGTAGGCAGTGCTGCACTCTTACAATACGGCTTCATCTCAAAGACCCTGCTGTACAAGCGGGCATTTATCTATCTATCTATCTATCTATCTATCTATCTATCATCTGAGGTGTCACCCACTATGCCCCACTACAAGCTACAACTCAGCAAACATCATGTTAGTCCTGGTGGACATTATGCCAACACCAACATCACTGCAGAGGGTGAAAAAGTACAGCCATAAATGTACACCTCATCCCCCTTAGAGTGTTGTCATTATTCATTTTCACAACACTAACAATATACTTAAAAATAGCAACAAATTATTCAAACCCCTCTCAGTGCTGCCCTGTGATGCACAGCAGCTCCTGTTTGATGAGCCGGGCTCTTTGATGATTTCTTTTTTGTTCACCTACATCCCCTGCAGACTCTTTCATTATACATAAGGGGTTACACTGGAGTGGAAAAATGA
The DNA here is from genome assembly GCF_016835505.1 of Polypterus senegalus. Classification (NCBI taxonomy): domain Eukaryota; kingdom Metazoa; phylum Chordata; class Cladistia; order Polypteriformes; family Polypteridae; genus Polypterus; species Polypterus senegalus. The sequence continues at coordinate 33,079,226 of NC_053170.1, read as the reverse complement.
ACTGGGACACAGAAACTGGAGGTATTGGAATGTGGAAGGAATACATTTGTGATGGATGGACTGATTGAAGGTCTCTTACAGATGATGGATAATGAATTAGAAGTGTCTGTATTTGCCACAATCCAGGGTCTGCGCTTAAAAAAAAAGTCATACACAGTAAAACAGCTATGACAGCAGTAATCAATTATCTGAATGCACTTACTCCAATATTCAGGGAGACAGAGGCTAACCCTGGAGCTTCAGCCACAAGGCAGGAGCCCACAATGTGGGGGACACCGGACCATCTCAGGACACCCTCACTGCCACATCAACATTCACCCACAGAGTCACCTAAGCTAAGACACGTTTCTGCATAGCCAGGCCTTGAACCTAAATCCTGTGGAACTGACAGGCTGCAGCACTAATCCATTATCAATCCTGCTTATGTAATTAAAGATCATAGAATAATAATAGCAACAAGAACAATCACAAAATACAAAGCACTTCTAAATGCGACTTCCTTTTTTGCTAAAAATGATCAGAATTTTTAAGGAATCATCAAAATTTTAGGTAATCCACAAAACACCCTGATATTTTAGTTCAATGCCTTTTACTCAGAGGTTATTTCTGTTTTTGTTATTATACTAAATTCCCCTTAAAAAGTATCTATTATATAGTGCCTTTCATATCTATCTATTATATAGTGCCTTTCATATCTATCTATTATATAGTGCCTTTCATATCTATCTATCTATCTATATATCTATCATATAGTGACTTTCATATCTATCTATCTATTATATAGTGCCTTTCATATCTATCTATCTGTCTATCTATTTTTCTCCTTCTTCTTCTTATTATTATCATTATTATTATTTCCCTTTCTCTTTACTCTCTTTCTTCAGAGGTAATAGAGCATAATATGAAGTATAAAATATTAAAACACAAGAACAATCAACAAAATAAGCTGTTAGCTTTCCTTGCCACGTCTGTGCTAATATTGGTAACTAGTTTCTTTATCTCTGACATAATAGTATTATTAATTATTATTATTATTATTGTCAAAGATGGGAGCAAGCACATATGTTCACTGTGACAGACTGTAATTGGGATAGGCCTCGGCTCCTTCTCAGTTTCTTCAGCCCTGTTGGGTACCGTGGGTGCTGCCAGGGGGAGCTCATCAAGAACCCGGGGAATATTACGGTGACATTAACCCGGAAGTACTTAGGAGTCATGAGGACAGAAACCTGCAGTATTTCCGGGACACCTGAAGAAGGCGTTTGACCCAGAGATGAAATACTTCCGGGTCAGAGACTTTAAAAGGAATGTGGGAAACCCCAGAAGATCGAGCTGGAGTTGGGTGGTAGAGCATGGGGCTGCTGGGAGTGGAGGATTGTGATTGATTAATATTGTGTTGATTTATTGGAGAATTGTGGAGCGTGTGGTGCTTTGTGCACTTTATTTGAAGAAATATTAGTAAAGATTCTTCTTGTGTTTTTACACGTGTGTCTGGGACGTCTGTCTGGTGGGTTCAACGGGGCAACAGCGACCCCTAGCATCCACAATATAAATATATATCAGTCATGCATGTGTGTCACCGAGGATCACCTTCCAAGTTCAAGCTGAGAGGTGGTGCTGCCTCTGCTAACTACCTTCTCATCTCCTTATTCCGCAGCACGGAAAGACCACCCAGTGAGGACTAACGCCGCCCCTTCTGCTTCCTGAGTTATAAATTCAAGACCAGCTTGGGGAATGACATCACTTATGGAGTAAGCGACCGAGGAGAGGAGCTCCACCAGCTGAATGACAAGGGCCTTACTAGCAGCCTTAAGTACCCAATCATTAAGGGATACCTTATTTTATTTATACAAATGTTAAACACCATAATTTTGACAAGTAAACAGAGACAGCCAGCTTGGCACCCCAAAGGGCTGCGATTATATCGATCAGTAATTCATCGGACGACCACTATATATAAATAGATATGTATGTATGTACACATATATAAATATTGTAATCCTGACTATAAATTAAAACAGAAAATGATAAAGAGTTGGGGACCAGCCAGGTACATCTTTTTAATTCAAGGAACTGAAATCAAAATGAAATTTTCACGTCCTGAGTGCTTTCTGTCTGGAAAAAGGGCATCTCTGTTGTGGAGTCTCATAAGCTAACCAAGTCTGGTCTAAATGGGCAGCAACTTCTGAAGCCTTGACTCTTTAAATAGCACCCAGGGTGGGAAAGACAGGACCTCCGGGTTATATCGGAAGTGACATCACATGCCCAGCTCTGGCCTCGTGCTCTGGACTGCAGTGAAGTGAGTAGAATTAGTTAGAGACTCCTTTCACCCTGACACTGCCGATGTCTGCTGTAACTTGATAGAGCCGTCCAGATGCTCCCCAAACACCCACATGAGACAACACACACACACACACACACACTCTCTCTAATGTATATACAGTATATGTGAGGTCGACATATGTATGCTTTTGTCTTTTCCTGCTATGTTGTGCAGATTCTGGGCAGAATTTGCTACAGGAACATCATGTCTGCTCAATTAAGTCGCCTATCGACCAGATGCCATACAGCCTGTAATTTCTGTCTGCACTCCCAGTCTTGTTCAATAAGGCTTTACTAAAAGTAGATGTAAGTTACTGCAAACACCAAAATCAGGTAAATTGAGCATTTAACAGAAAGGGACTGTTACTGAATTGTGCAAAAACAACAGCATAAAAAGACATTGCATCACTAAGGAGGAAAGGAAAAGGCAGCTGCTAATCTCTGGTGTAGCACTCAGAAAGCATAAAAAAAGACTGTAAAACTTAGTGATCATTTTTTTAAGGACAAGCTGGCCAAGCCCTGATTTTGCTCATCACACAGCTCATCTATGCAGCACTGTCTGACTGACGTCCACTTTGACGTGGTGTCTTGCACTAAAACCCACATTTCCTGCATTCTTTGTGTTCCCCTTTTTTTTAAATGAAGCCTACTCAGCATTGCATCCCAAGCCTAACCTCCCCGAGACTCTCTATATGGCGTCTACCTGTAGCCGATCTCCTGTTTATCTGTGTTTTCCCTCACAAAGCACTCAGTGGTTTAGACTCATTTTATTTATTTACTGGAAACGTCTGACATTTATATCGAGCACTTGCCCACCTAGTCAGGTAAATCAGTGACCTGCGAAGTGCCCCTTGCCTCTTGTGGGTTAGCTGTATTTGCATCTACCTGATTCATTCATTCACTCATTCCCTCTTCTGTAGGTAATGCACTGTTGCTTACCTGCTGTTGTACCTTCTTGAGAAGTCTGCTCACACAGTATGTATGTGTGCACTTTAATTAATTAATCACACATGTATAGTGATTTTCTAGCTACTCAGAGCGCCACTTCACCCACCACCACCTGGATGATGCAACAGCAGCCATTTTTTGTGACAATGTGACATATGTGACAGTATAAGCTATTATGTGGTGAAAGAGACAGTAGGCCCATCAGAGACAGGGGATAATTAGAATGATCAGGGCATGATGCACAGTTTGGCCAGGACATCCAGGTACACCCATCTCTTTTAGAAAGATGCCCAGGGATTTTTTATAACCACAGTGAGTCAGGACATCAGTTTTACGTCTCATCTGAACGACGGAACAGCACTTGGGCATTGGAATCTGCTCAAAGACAACAGGGTAAGCGCCCTCTGCTGGCCTCACCAACACCTCTTCCTGTAGCAACTTAGGCTTTTCTGGTTTTTCTCCCATCCAGGTAGTGAGCAGACCAAAACATGGTTAGCATCAGGCAGATGGTTTGTTCTGAAGACACTTCATTGTGTCTGATCATTTTCTTGTAATTTACTCAACATCCCTTTGCAAGATTTGCTTTATCCAATTTATGATAGACAGAGCATGCTTAGAGAAGATTACAAACTCAGGACAGAACATCCATCAATCTTTCACAGAGGCCACTCATTCAAACTCAGTAAGATGAGGTAAAGTGAAATGTAACGTGATTCAGACATCTGAATCGTTTGGCACAGCCTGTTCATATCATGTTGGCATGGTGCTTAAGGAAACCGGTGCAGACCGAATTGAGATTTCAGCCTAGTCACGATCTGTATGGGGTTTGGATGTTCTCACTGTGCGAATTTGGCGGTTTTCTCCATATGGACTTTGGTTACCCTCCCTCATCCCATAGAAGTACAGACTGACCACGTAAATTGGTAGCTCTAGTCTGACACATATGAGTGCTACCTACAATGCACTGGTAGCCTGTCCTGGGGTGGTACCTGTTCCTCCAGCCAGACCCTGTAACAGATGAAATGGTTTAGAACATGAATGGATTAACTGGACTTGGCTTTGATGGTCAGATTTCAATGCATGTTGAGTGATAGAGTTGTGGTGAAGCTGCAAGCAGGCCAGTAGTGCAGAGCTCTCTTCCGTGTGTAGTGAACTCTGGGGATTTGGCCACTCTGCAGACTCTGCACACTGTCCACAAGAAGGAACGTTTACAAAATTCACAATGGGATTTTCCTGTTGGGCATTGATCCCACTGTTACCGCTTCAAGAGAGCAGCCCAAATTTCATTGCTCCACAACAGGACTGGCAGAAAGCTGCCCTCGCTTAGACCTTTAGCTGCATCCCACACTACGACCGTGCTTCATTCAGATTATCGAGCTGAGCGTGGCTGGTTAAACTTCCTAGACGCATATCATCTGTGGTGACCCCTGCACTTTTTTTCCTGAAATTTGCCATTTTTTTTGTTAGAAATTCATAACCGGATCCTATTCAAAGGAATACTTCACCTAAAAATGATATTTTTTTATATGTTACTAACCCAATGTAAATTGTAGAGAAAATCAAAGTACATAGAGGAACACACTCACAGATCAAGCTTTTGATTTGAAGACCAGCCTCTCCCCATCATGCATTGGTTAAGAGTCCTGTCTTCCAACTCAAAATCTTCTTTGTGAACACATTTTTTTGTGCTTTCACTGCCCTGATTTTCCCAAAGTATTTATTTAACAATATTTTAGTAAGAAATACATGCGTTTTGAGCATTGTGAGCTTGCAACTGGATGACTTGAGCATTGGATTATCTGACATGACTAACGTGAGATTTTTTTCATAGACATTGTTTATATTGCTTGCTTTGGTTCAACACTGATAGATATCCCTTTCTTTTCAAAGCATTATTATCTCTGTTCTCCATGAAAATATGAAATTATTTTTTTTTCTTGACCATTACAGCAAACAACATGGGGTAAGTAATATACATTAAAAATATCACCTTTGTGTGGACATTTCCTTTAAAGACACCCTAACAATTCACTCCTGAGGCTCCTCTGCTGTCGAGTGCCAACACTGAGCCCACATTCAAGTTCTTTATCATGCAGGGTGACACACACACACACAGTTTGATGCTTTGAACCAACACAGACGTGATGCAATTTTACAACTGTGCCACCCATTCACAGAATGTAATGATGATGTTAAATATCAATCAACCTTCATTTTATATGGTGACTTTCGTGATAATTATCACAACAAAGCAGAAAGGAATACAAAGTGATCTGTCCAGTGACAGAATATCCTGGGGGATACCAACACAGATTTGGAAAACAAGCAATGAAATTCACCACAATTTGGGAATGGACAGCAAAGCAACCCCAATAAGTCTCACTGGGTCCACCCAAGAAGAAAATTTAAAACATCTTCACTAAGGGTGACGTTTTTATTTGGTCCTCATAACGCATGGGTGTCGAACTCCAGGCCTGGAGGGCCGCAACGGTTACAGGTTTTCATTCTAACCCTTTCCCTAATCAGTGTCCCGTTTTCACTGCTAATTCACTTTTTTCCCTTCATTTTAGTAGCCCTGTTAGAAGGATTCAGTCCTCTGAATTGATTCGTTTCCTCATTAAATGGCAGCCAATCAGAAATGAGACATGAAACGAGCCAAGAGATGACCAGCTAAACTGGGGCTTCAAACTCCAACCAGTTTCTTAATGAGATGCTGATTCTTGCTGATAATTAAACTCGTTATTTAATTCCTTGGCTTGTTGCTGCTCTCGTTCTGCCACAGCAGACATTCCCAAAACTGTTGATTTTCTGTTTTTCATAAAAACATTGTCAAAGTGTTTTGGTGACCTGAGAGATCAGCCTTACTAAGACCTTCACTTTTAATTTCAGATATTGTGTGATGGGCACAGGTGAGCTGGTCATGTAACGGCTTGTTTTGTGTCTCATTATTGTTTGGCTGCTAATTAAGGGAAAAGAAATAACTAAGGGGCCTGAGTCAAGTTAATTAAAAGAAGTAATTAGTAGCAAAACTGGTCACTAATTAAGAAAATGGTTAGAATGAAAACCTGCAGCCACAGCGGACCTCCAGCACTGGTGTTCGACACCCCTGTCTTAAAGCAACCCCACTAGTCTCTCTCATGTTGCGGCTACAGGCAAGCAGCACAGTTCTACATTTTTGCCACGGCGCTGCCTTCGAGTTATGGGATCACAGGCTCCAGTGATGAGAAAGTGGCACGTGGCTGCCATCCCGCCATCATATCCAAAATATCATTAGCAAGAAGGTGGTTCTTGCAGGGTGAGGCGTCGCCTGATTCAAAACCCTTTCAAGATCAGGGACGTCTCTGTGTCTTAGGTTTGCTACCCTTCACATTTTTAGTCAAGGGGCTCTACACCACTGTGCAGCCAAAATTAAATCTACTCAATGAAACGATTACTGGCCTTTAATTCTCACACTATTTGTTATAAACCCACCATTTAGCACCCAAATTCAATTAGAATGACAGTACCTTCCTCTGAAGATTTTCAGACATCGCTCTTTTAGGGCAGTCACCTTGGTGGATACCATGGCATGTACAAGAGGGAGCCGCCATGAGCCCAGCCATTCAGAAGGCCTATCTCTACCACAACACATTCATGGAGTCCTTTGGCGGCCATCATAATTCACTGATTCAGCCACTGAAAACACTGCAAGTGCAAGTGAGGCTTAAATTTCTGACTGTCCCGACTCTGTATTAGTACTGCATCATCAATCAAGAATTCTTTTTTCACCTTTGGCTGGCAGGAAATCCTACACCGACTTGGCAGGAACACCCGAGTCGCCGGCAATAGGAAACAGAAATGGCAGAAGGTAGAAATAAAACTCACCCAAGCGTTGTAAATCATCAGACATATCAGTCCCCCAAAATATAAATAAATAAATGAAAAAGAAGCCCTCAGAGACCAATAGTTGTAATTCTGGGAACATTAGTGTGCCGTAGATTTGTTACAGCCAGCAGCCTCAGTAATAAGCTTGCTGACTGAATTTATTAGGATACTGTTTCAAAATGAGCAGCGGTACTTGCATTCTGCAGTCATTTCACAAGGTATAGCTTTATTTTTGGAGACGTTTAGGCTTAAATACATTACAATAGACGTTTAGCAATAGCCTGTCACAGCTTGTGTTCTGCTTTAGCAATGAACGTATTGCTGTGAAGTTCAATTCTACAAAGTGCCGGGCTGGCGTTTGCAGCCAAAACACAGAGATAATGCTGAGGGGCTGTGGGAGGCGTGGGAGCTCCAGCACTGTAGACATTTGACCGTCTAGGAGGAAGTCCTCACCTAAGCCAAGATCATGCAGTAAAGCTCCAGGAATTGAGGACAACGGAGGATAAAAGCCACCCAAGGAGTAGTGTTGTAAAAGATAGAAACAAATGAGAAGAGATCATTTAGAATAACCAGCGTGTTCGGTGATCCAAAATCTAATTCAGATCATTTTAAACATTGTCAGGATTTCTACTTTAAATGCATGACATGGAAATTTGTTTCAGATCCCCGTCTTCCTTTGTGTGATGGCTTTAGTCTTAAATGCAGGTCATCTTAATTTCAGCCTACAGTATATCTACGACCCTGTCCTGCATAACATGGAGGGCTGAAATCTTCAACCAAAAGCTGGGATGCTTAAAGTCCTCCAGTGTGGTAAGGAATTACATAGCAAAGCCCTAATCCTAACCCAGAATCAAGCCCTTAAACTCATGAAGACTAAAATCATTCACAGAGGGCGGTTATGAATGCTGACCATATTCAATCTAACAGTGGAGGAGGAAGGCCTGAACGTAATCCAGGATCATGCAGAACGCCATTACCACCTAAAGCCAGGGAAGGCTAAAACCACCCAGTGTGGTAAGGAGTTATGACATTGGCCTTTCCAATACGAAGTTATCAAAGAAAGCACAGCAGCAGAAGGTATTTACATGACGGGCCAAAAGATGAGCACAGAGTGTTGGCTTCGTTGAGGAAGCTACACAATCTGGACATGCAATGTGACAGCAATGGAGATCTCTGAACCTCAGGCACTATTCCCTGGTGTGGACAAACACTATAACAGTACAAAGCAGAGAATATTGGGTGTCCTACATTGGCCATCTGGTCAAGCTCGCCACAGATGACCTTGGCATGATATTGTGGGCAATTGGTCAATAACACTCAAACAACAACACTGAAGAATTTGGAAATAATCTGCAGATTGCCATTTCCAGCTCCATGACTTGAGAAATTTGGTTAAAAGTTATCAGAAAAAAGGAGCGTCCACCTTAATAAAAAAGATAGGTGTCTGTCCGGCTGCAATGTCTCTGACATTCCAATAGATGGCACATCACTAAAATTAGCACTGCTTTTACCAAATCCCATACCAAATGGCATATAACAGAGACATAGGAATTGCATGGTGCACTGCAAACATTAACACTGACTATGTCTATGTTGATAACTTGGATTTCTAGCCCTCTTAGACCAGTAGCACACCTAGTCCACCTCAGTAAAAGGATAAGTGTCTGTGTGTCTGTCGGGTTGCTATATCTCTGACATTCCAATAGATGGTACATCACTAGCATTAACTTTGCTTTTACCAACCCCATACCAAATAACATATAACAGAGACATATGCATTGCATGGTGCACTACAAATATTAACACTGAGTGTTACGATGATAACTTAGACTTAGACATGTAGCACAGCTAGTGGGAAATAAAAGGATAAGCGTCTGTGTGCTCGTCCAGTTGCTATGTCTCTGTCATTCCAAAGGATGTCGCATCACAAACATTTTTGTAATAAAATGCATTGCGTTTGTCATTCCAACAGATGGCGCATCCCAAACATTAACCCTGCTTTTATAAATCCCCTACCAAATGGCATATAAGAAAGACATAGACATTGCATGGTGCACTACAAATATTAACACTGAGGTCTATGATGATTATTTATACTTCATCCAGTCTAAGACAGGTAACACAGCTAGTGGGAAATAAAAGGATGTCTGTGTGCCCGTCCAGTTGCTATGCCTCTGTCATTTCAAAAGATGTCGCATCACAAACATTTTTGTAATAAAATGCATTGCATTTGTCATTCCAACAGATGGCACATCCCAAACATTAACCCTGCTTTTATAAATCCCATACCAAATGGCATATAACAGAGACATAGGCATTGCATGGTGCACTGCAGAGGCTACCACTGAGGTCTAAGTTGACAGCAACTCCTTTTTGAACCAGTAGCACAGCTTGTCCACCTTAGTACAAGGATAAGTGTCTTTGTGTCTGTCTGTGTGTCCGTTCGGTTGCTGTGCCTCTGACATTCCAAAAGATGTCGCCTCACAGATTTTTTTAGTAATAAAATGCATGGCACTCATCATTCCAACAGATGGCACATCCTAAACATTAACACTGCCTGTATGAATCCCATGCCAAAGGGCATAAAAAAGAGACATATGAAATTGCAAGGTGCACTGCAAATGTTACTGCTAAGGTCTACGTTGATTAGTTCGACTTCAGCTCATCTTAGACAGGTTGCACATCCAGTTGTCAGATAAAAAAGTAACATATTGATTAAATGTAACTGGAAGAATAACCAAACAACAAGGAAGGGAGGACATCTGGTAAGCTGATTTGTGCTTTCTATTAAATAATGAAGTTCTGTTTTTTCATACATTTTTGCTTATCATGGCACTGGTGACACGTTACATACTGGTTGAACATAAGAATGTCACTGCACTCTGTACATGCGACAATACAACTACGACTACTATTTCATTGTCCTTTAAGTTCCCAATTCATATTCCCAATGTGACTCTCAGCACAAGAAACCACAAAGAAAAGGTCAAATTTTAACACTGTCATTTTTTCGGCTTCTCCAGGAAATCTTGCATGGCAATTCTAAACCAAATCACCCATGATGTTAATATGGAATTTGTCTCTGCATGATACACATTTCATTTAAATCTAGGCCAGGATCGTCAAATCTAAGTGGTGGACAATGGAGCCAGCACTCTGTGCAGGAGGTGAAATCCCTTGATGTTCCCAAAGCTAAGTCAACCATTCCAAGTAAGAGTGAAACTGTGCAATACCGATATACACAAGAAGCAGTCCATCCAGGCGGAGTGAGACAATACTGCATACAGTTTAAGTTAAGTGCGCTATTAATAAAAGATGTCCAGAGACCTGGCATTTTCAAAATCAGCCGTATGGTAACGGTGCACCCATTTGGTGAATGTGCTCTTCGAGCAGAGGGCTATAAATATTGAATACAGTCAACTTTCCAGTAAAAAACTATGTCAATTGGAGGTGGAACTCATTTTAAAGCTCTCTCTGGGGCCCACTGAAAAATAATACCATTAGTTAAGAGGCAATGTGCCGGCTGTTGTGTTTGCTGCTTTTCATCGTTATGTTCCGCAGGCTGTAATCGATGACATACCTATGCATGGAGCCAGCGTTTCAAGGGGAAACAAAGGCTGGATTGTGATTTCACATAAACCTTTCGATGGAGATGAATGGCATTCCCATCCATGGGTTTCACGATTTCCACCAAGATGCCAAGTTCATGCCCCCTGCACACTAACACATCTAGGTAGGTGTGAAGGTTTCATCCACACATGGATGAAGCTGACCCCTTAACTTGTGTGTGTTTATTTTCTCTTCATTACAAATGCCTAAAAGGATTTGTTATGAAGGGCTGGAGGTGAACGTATCGATTTCATTTTCTTCATATGAATATCTCTTGTGATTTGAATGAGGTACAGGGTCTAAAATATCAGATAAAAAGGTAACATTCACCTGTTTCTAAGAATACTCCACAACCGTGAATATTTGCATTTTGCGGACAAATAAATTAGAAACAACTTACTGCTCATATTCCTCATTGTCCTTGTCACACCGGCCATCTTTATGCTTTTCCCAGTCTTTGCCGTGCTTGCAGGTTGTCAGAGAAATGATATCCTTCCCATTGTGTATGTGGTGTAAGGCATTCCTGGTGTCTGAGCCGATACCCGTCAGGTACCGCTTCCCTTTGAAAACCAACAGATATTTCCGACGCGGAGGGACGTTATTATGCACAAGCCATCCCCTCTCCCCACCTTTCTGGGGGTGCTCTTTGGAAAAGAGGGGTATAGAAATATCAAAACCAGGCCGAAAATGTTCCACGTAGAAGCTGGCCTTGGCCAGAATGGCCTGCCCGATGTCAAAGCCGAGGTCTTCCGTGTAATTGGGCCAGGTGCCGGAGTATAAATTAAAAATGACATGGTTTCTACCTTCATTCCAAAGAGGGTATCCCAGGATTTTCTCGTTGACGTTCTGAACGTACTGTGCAGATAGACGGTCCCTGTCCAGAGTGTCAATGTTTAACACAAACAGGCAGGCTTCCTGGGGGTTATGGGTATAATAGCGGGAGTCCACGATGGATGTGATAATCTTCTGGTAACTCTCCGACATGTGCTCACCTTTCTCCAGTGGGTAGACGTACACTTTAAAGCCATGTCTGGCGCACTTGGCATAATCAAAGCAGGTCTCCATCCTGCACCGGCTGTTTTTGTAGATGTTCGTCCTGGTTTCACGCTTTGATTTCGGGGAGCCCAGCTGAACCTCGCCATCATTTTGCAGCTCGTCCACATAAGCATAACCCCGGAGGATATGTCTGTCCACCCACTGGGGCCACTGCCTGGCCTCCTCATTCTTGCGATGCGACAGGAGCTTCAGCAGGCGTATCTGGGCCCCACCAAAGTAGAACACAAGGAGCCAGGCAGCACAGAAGGCTAGGAGAATGTATTTCTTCCGGGCCTGCATGGGTTTCTCCAGAGTGCCAGCTGTCTGCGAGTCTCTTTGGTGAAAGGATCGGGCAAGGTGATTCCTTACCGCTTCAGATTTAGGTTACGGTACAGAAGACAAAAGATTCAGGGCTGACTATGACACCCATTTTGAGCACAAATTCTTCCTCCAGGCGCACAGTCAGTCGGACTTACAGACATCGACTCCCGCCCCTGCTTCTTCATGCTGTCTTCAGTCTGGTTCCAGCAGTCAGAAGTGCCAGCATCTCTCCGGGAAGTCCTTTTCACCAGCATTTCCCATGAGCCACCCTCCTTGGAGAAAGCTGTTCCAAGTTGACTCTCTGAAGGGCTGACGAGAAAACAGAAGGGGTACAGTTAGGTCGACAAATGACCCTTTCTTAGCCAACAGTTTACCTAAATTAACAGGCCGAGGTGCTGATGTTTACTGCATGCCCCGTGGCCCCCGGGAGAACAGGAATCCCTCAGACCATCTGAACTGCCGCCAAGTGCGAAGGGGACTCTGAAAATGAACTCTGTTTTTCTGTTTGCTTAGTGCATAACTGAACCTCTGAGTCAAATAAATAAGAACGCAAAAAAATGCTGGAATACTCCTGACTGAGTTTTTGATTTCTCGCCACGGTGTAAACGTTGCTTATAAAATTATACATTCATCTCGATGAATCTCCGTGAAGTGCTGCATATTAAAGCAAACGCACTTTAAAGTGATCCTTCTGTATTTATAGGACTGTACCCAAGAAAATGCCTGTGTTTTTGCCAGTTGGATTTTATTACTTAGCTAAATTAGATTTTCTGCTAGTCTCGTTAGTCTGTGATTAAAATGAACAGATAGGCACTGTGCATTCTTTTAGTATATTCCACAAATTAAATAATAGCACACAATAAATAGCTTTGATAGGATTTTATGGGCTGTGCAAATAAATTCACTTTTTAAAATTAGACAAACGTGCATTGGCTAATTTAAATGTGCTTGGAAGTGTTCCCTGAAAGGCAGAAGCGGGGTCTAGCGACTAAGGGCCTGGACCGCAATAGACAGGGCCTCATTTGCGTCACTTCATGCGCGCATTATTATTAATAATATAAGGAACTTAATGTGCGTGCTTGTGATGCCCCTTGGAGTGGAGCTGATAACAACACAGCCTTATCAGACCCACTTAATCCAAATCAGAGTCAGGAACACCAGGCACAAGTCAGGAAACAACCCAGAATGGAGTGCCATTCCGTTGCCAGGCTCATTCAAACACATGCAGCCAGTTTAGCAATTGTCAGTCACCATAAACTGCAGGTCTTTGTGTTGTGGGAGAAAATAAAAACTTACATCAACACGGGGAGGTCATGCAAATTATATGTAGACAGCAACAAGGCAATCAGAATGTGCGAGGAAGCAGCATGAACCACAATTCATCTTAATGTCACTTCCTGAGAGGCTGCTGATACAGTCACCCCCCAGTGGACGAGTGTAGTAGTGTGGTGGATTGGCATTTCTGCTAACCATGGCAAAAGAGTGTATTTGCAGACTGCAGTACCTATGAGGTCAGCCACGTAATGCCCCAATATCACAAAACACCCTCAACGTCAGTCACGTAACACCCATCACATTAGACTATGATTAACATTAGGGCGCCATTACTCTATGGTTAAGATTAGGGTTGAAGGAGGGTTATCTGAGTCAAAGGGCGTTTTGTGACTGACGTTCAGGGCATTACCTGATCTATGTCATAGGTATTGCAAGCTGCAGCTAGACCCTTCTCAATCATGGTGGTACATCTCGAGATGGCAAGGGTGATGATTTATCTGACATACTAATTACTTCACGTATTTATTTTTTAGTTAACCACAAAAAAATAGCATTACTTCCTCACTTGTATCCAATTCAGGATTATACAGGATCAACACCCATCCCAAAGCACTGGGCGCAGGGCAGGAGCTAAATCTGGACAACACACCAGCCTGTCACAGGGCTCATTCACACCCATGGTGTCTATAAAGAGTAATCACCTCCTTGGCCGCTTTCACATTTTAATCACGGAATTATACAACACTGAATCACAATGAATATAATTTGACTTTCTTGTGACTGATCAACAAACAAAGTAAAAACAGGTCTTAGAAAAGTGACCTATATTAATTATAAATACAAAAGTAGAAGACAACTAATCACATGATCATTCACCCCCTTCAAGTCAGCTATGACAGCCTTGAGAGGCTGTGTGTTTAGTACAGCATAGCACATTTGTCATTTTTCTCTCCCATTCTTCTTTGAAAACTGCTTGAGCTCTGTCAGGCTGCATGTTGATCGTGAGTAAACAGCCTTTGTCAAGTCCCGCCGTAAAGTCTCAGTTGGACTCGGCCACTCCAGGACATTCACATTCACTGTGTTTACATGTGCCATAATAACTCGGTTATTCACAGAAATCCGGTTTCTAAAATGTCATGTAAGCCCAGGGTTATTGGTCTCTGAGAAACTGGGTTAACACACTTGGAGCTCTCTGTGAATAAGCCAGCTATTTGGCCGTGTAAACCCTTAACCAGGATATTATTAAGGATTTCTTAGTCTGCAAATGTCTGCTGCACTCTGTATGGCTTCTTAGTTTGTCACACGCTTTCAGTAGGTACGTGTCCTCAACTGCTTGGGAGGTCACATTATTCCTTCTCCTGACTGAAAATATTTCAGAAATCATGAAGTTAATGCTGATGAGCTCAATGTACAGAAGCATTGTTGGGATAACACGTTAATAGTTATGCTCATTGCGTAGTCGGATTGCTTTTTAAAGTAACAAGTAACCTAACACAATGTTTATCTTATTGAAGTAAAAAATACCTGCATTATTATTATCATCCCGCAGGAAGCGCATGAATTAGTGCTCCACTCCTTTGCAGTGCTCAATCGCATAGTCCAGCAGAAAAGTGAATGCTGCATGCAATCTGGTAGTGGAAACCAAGATCTAAAGCATCATTTTGACGTGTAATCCAGTAACAGAAAAATATTAATAAAGTGTCAGTTTAGGTTTCTTCCAGCTATTGTTCTAGAAATGTTGAAACGGTGTAATCCGGTGATGCAGTGGTCAGTGTTCATATCGCAAAGGGGCTCAGGTCGGAGATGTAACAGGAGGATGGAGGTTATTTCACAGCACACAGAAGACTAAATGTACTTCGATCAGGTTTGGTTGTGTTTCTGCTCAGTTTCATGGAGGCTCATTTATGGGCTTAGTATTTTATAAAAGACTAGCCGAAGCCCGCCGTAGCATACTGCGGTGTAAGAATAGGAACAGAAAAAAGTGAGAAAGGAATTCAGTATACCAAAGGCTTAGGAAACCACCGTCGCAGTATAACGAAAATAGCAACGACCGAAACCAATGCCAATGGTCGAGAGAGTACCTTCCTGTAGCAGGCTACAGAAAACATAGACATATATAGATAGACGCTGCATTCACTGTGTTGCCCAGTCGACATAATAAGTCAGCTCATCCGCCCTATAGCGAGTGGTAAAAGTGCCATTTAAACTAATACAGGTAGATGTGGAAATCGGGTTTTCTGATGAAAAAACAATAACGTTTTAAACAGTATCGTTTACATACAACAGATTTTGGCGACTCGTTTACATGCAATTATTTATATCCATTTATAAACTAATAATGGCAATTAATCATAATAAAAATAAATTATTATTATTATTATTATTATTATTAAATAATTCCTCCCGTATAAGTAACATTTCTCGGACTTCTTTCTTCCATCTTCAAAACATTTCTAGACTGTTCTTACGCAACAGAGTACTAAAGTATTGGTTAATGCCCGAGTCACCTCACGTATAGATTACTGTAATGCTACTCTATCTGGCATCCCACAAAAATGTATCCATCGCTTACAATCTATTCAAAAATTCTGCTGCCAGGATAATAACCTGCTGTTCTAAATCCACTGAACATACTACACCTATTCTCTCTCAACTTCACTGGCTCCCTGTTAACTACAGAATACAATATAAAATACCGCTCTTAACATTTAAAGCTCTCCACAACCTCACTGATCTCCTACAGACTGGCACTCGTCTTGCTCACTCAGATCCTCATCTGCAGCTCCACTTTCTGTACCACACATCAAACTCTGTGCTATGGGAGCTTGAGCGTCTCTCATAGTGCTCCTCAACTCGGGAATTCTCTTCTCTCTCATATACGTCAGCTCGATTCAATAACACATTTTAAAACTACCCTCAAAACTTATCTTTTCAAACTGGCATACCAATTGAGAATTTTGCACTGTTACTGCCAGTTATCTTTGTTTGTTTGCTAATTATTGCTGTTTGATCGAGAGCGACGGTGGACGCGGAAGTAGGATTAGAGATGGCAGGAGGGGCTCTGTTGTGCGTATCCCATGGTCTTAGAGCTGGTGGGCAGGGCTCTGAGTTGGCGAGTGTGGCTCTCTGTCTTGCATGCTCTTAGTTAGAGTTGGAGGGAGGACTTGCGGGCGTGGCTCTCTGTCTGACGTGCACTCTCTGTCTTGCTTGCCCTTAGTTAGAGTTGGCGGGCGGGGCTCTGTGAGTTGCCGATCGTGGCTCTCTGTCTTGAATGCGGTGTAAAGTCAATGTGGCTCAGAGGTGCATGTGGACTTTTGCACAGACGAAAGCGACTGAGGCTGTGTTTGGTGAGTTGTTGCGTGCCTCGAGAGCGACGCTGGACTCGGGAGGACAGTTAAAGTTGGCGTGCGTGGCTCTGTCATGCGTATCCCATGACGCAGTAGAAGGGTTAGAGTTGGTGGGCAGGGCTCTGTCGTGCATATCCCATGGTCTTAGAGTTGGTGGGTGGGGCTCTGTGAGTAGGCAGGCATGGCTCTCTGTCTTGCATGCACTCTCTGTCTTGCTTGCCCTTAGTTAGAGTTGGTGGGAGGGGCTCTGTGAGTTGCCGATCGTGGCTCTCTGTCTTGTGTGGAGTGTAAAGTCAACGTGGCTCAGAGGTGCATGTTGACTTTTGCACAGACAAAAGTGACTGAGGCTGTGTTTGGTGAGTTGTTGCGTGCCTCAAGAGCGATGCTGGACTCGGGAGGACGGTTACAGTTGGCGTGCGTGGCTCTGTCGTGCGTATACCATGACGAGGTGGGAGGATTGGAGTTGGTGGGCGGGGCTCTGTCGAGCGTATCCCATG
The DNA here is from genome assembly GCF_016835505.1 of Polypterus senegalus. Lineage (NCBI taxonomy): Eukaryota > Metazoa > Chordata > Cladistia > Polypteriformes > Polypteridae > Polypterus > Polypterus senegalus. The sequence continues at coordinate 33,062,011 of NC_053170.1, read as the reverse complement.
GTCTTAGAGTTGGCGGGCAGGGCTCTGTCTTGCTTGCGCTCACTGTCTTGCGTGCCCTCAGTATCTTGTTTGCGCTCAGTGTCTTGCGTGCCCTTAGTGAATTATATATATAGATGCTGTCCAGCCAATTGTGCATTTTTTCCTACTAAAGTAACATAAAAGTAAGATACTGCTTACGCATTACATTTTATATCAAGTATTCATATAACATATTTAGTAACATTACCCATAAGTAGTGATTAATGTTACTCTCTTAAAAGTAACATTCCTCGCACTGTGCACTAGAGACAGAATCAAGGTGAAATATAACTTTTTTTTTGTGTCGTTTATTGTCATCGAAGTTTTTTCCCATGGGATTAACTCCATAGGTGGACTCTCACATGTTTTAAGAAACCAGCTCTCTGCCCTAACCGGTTGCACACCTTTTTGTAAACGCTCTCACTGTTATTTTCAAGCCATTCCTTTGGCTTTCTCCTTTGAGGTTGTTGTCTTGATGGGAAACAAATATTCTCCCATGAAGCAGGTTTCTTGCAGACTCCATCAGGTTCTTTTTCAGGATTTCCCTGTACTGCTCTGCCTTCATTTTACGCTCTACTTTTACAAGTCTGCCAGGGCCAACTGCAGAGAAGCATTTCTAAAGCCTGAAGCTGCCACCACCATGACACAGTTTTGTTAATGTGCAGAGCCAGTGTTTGGATTGGCGTTTAGTCTTATGGCCAAGAAGCTCAATTTTAGTTTAATCAGATCATAAAATCTTCTTCCAGCTGGCTTCACAGTATCCCATGTGCTTCCTGACAAGTTCTAGCCGAGATGTTTTGTGTTGGCGTTTTTTCTCTTTGCTGCTCTCCGTGAAGCACCCAGGCATCACTTGTTGTCTCCACAGCCTCTGCTGTCTTATTAACTGTAGCTTGTCAATCCCTTAGAGGTCTCGTAAGTCTCTTGGTGGCCCTCTCACTCCTCTTCTTCTCGCCTGATCACTCATTTTTTGTGAATGATCTTCTGTAGGCAGACTTACAGCTGTCCGGACCCTTTTTATTTCTTAATGATTGCTTTAACTGGATTCTGAGGGATATTATTGCATCTTTGCATGACTTGTGCGTTCCAATCACCGTTTCACAGAGTTGCTTGTTCCTTGGTCTTCATTGTGTAGGTTAGACCACCATACTGACTCACCACAATTCAGAGCTTCCTTTATATATTTATACAACAGTCAACTGAAACCCCGAACAGGTGACCTCCATTTAACTAAAACCAGTTGGCTGCACCAGTGACTACTCATGCGTGGCATATTAAGGGGGTGAAGACTTATAAAATCAGTTAATCTCTTGTTTAAATATTTGTGATTCATTGCCATCACCCTGCAGAGATTTGTTTTCACTTTGACATTAAAGGGTCATTTTCTGTTGATCAAAAAAGCCAAATTAAATCCATACATCCATCCATCCATCCATCCTCTTCCGCTTATCCGAGGTCGGGTCGCGGGGGCAGCAGCTTAAGCAGCCCTGGCGGAGTCCAACTCTCACTGGAAACGGGCTCGACTTACTGCCGGCAATGCGGACCAAGCTCTGACACTGGTTGTACAGAGACCGAACAGCTCTTATCAGGGGGTTTGGTACCCTATACTCCCACAGCACCACCCACAGGATTCCCTGAGGGACACGGTCGAATGCCTTTTCCAAGTCCACAAAACACATGTAGACCGGTCGGGCAAACTCCCATGCACCCTCCAGGACTCTGCTAAGGGTGAAGAGCTGGTCCACTGTTCCGCAACCAGGACGAAAACCACACTGTTCCTCCTGAATCCGAGGTTCACTATCCGACGGACCCTCCTCTCCAGAACCCCCGAATAGACTTTTCCAGGGAGGCTGAGGAGTGTGATCCCTCTATAGTTGGAACACACCCTCCGGTCCCCCTTTTTAAAGAGGGGGACCACCACCCCGGTCTGCCAATCCAGAGGCACTGTCCCGATGTCCATGCGATGTTGCAGAGCGTGTCAACCAAGACAGTCCTACAACATCCAGAGTCTTAAGGAACTCCGGGCGTATCTCATCCACCTCCGGGGCCCTGCCACCAAGGAGTTTTTTGACCACCTCGGTGACTTCAGTCCCAGAGATGGGAGAGCCCACCTCAGAGTCCCCAGGCTCTGCTTCCTCATTGGAAGGCATGTTAGTGGGATTGAGGAGGTCTTGAAGTACTCCTCCCACCGACCACAACGTCGAGTCGAGGTCAGCAGCGCACCATCCCCACCATATACGGTGTTGACACTGCACTGCTTCCCCCTCCTGAGGCGCCGGACGGTGGACCAGAATCTCCTCGAAGCCGTCCGAAAGTCGTTCTCCATGGCCTCTCCAAACTCCTCCCATGCCCGAGTTTTGCCTCAGCAACAACCGAAGCGCGTTCGCTTGGCCTGCCGGTACCTATCAGCTGCCTCCAGAGACCCACAGGACAAAAAGTCCTATAGGACTCCTTCTTCAGCTTGACGGCATCCCTCACGCGGTGTCCACCAACGGGTTCGGGATTGCCGCCACGACAGGCACCGACCACCTTGCGGCCACAGCTCCGGTCAGCCGCCTCAACAATAGAGGCACGGAACATGGCCCATTCGGACTCAATGTCCCCACCTCCCTCGGGGCGTGGTTGAAGTTCTGCGGAGGTGGGAGTTGAAGCTACTTCTGACAGGGGACTCTGCCAGCCGTTCCCAGCAGACCCTCACAACACGTTTGGGCCTACCAGGTCTGACCGGCATCTTCCCCCACCATCGAAGCCAACTCACCACCAGGTGGTGATCAGTTGACAGCTCCCCCCTCTCTTCACCCGAGTGTCCAAGACATATGGCGCAAGTCCGGCGACCGACCACAAAGTCGATCATCGACCTGAGGCCTAGGGTGTCCTGGTGCCAAGTGCACATATGAACACCCTTATGCTTGAACATGGTGTTCGTTATGGACAATCCATGGCGAGCACAGAAGTCCAATAACAAAACACGCTCGGGTTCAGATCGGGGCCATTCCTCCCAATCACGCCCTTCCAGGTCTCACTGTCATTGCCCGTGAGCATTGAAGTCTCCCAGCAAAACGAGGGAATCCCAGAAGGTATGCCCTCTAGCAACCCCTCCAGAGACTCCAAAAGGGTGGATACTCCAAACTGCTGTTGCGCATACGCACAAACAACAGTCAGGACCCTTCCCCACCCGGCGGAGGGAGGCCACCCTCTCGTCCACGGGGTAAACCCCAATGCACAGGCTCCAGTGGGGGCAATAAGTATGCCCACACCTGCTCGGTGCCTCTCACCGGGGGCAACTCCAGAGTGGTAGAGAGTCCAGCCCCTCTCAAGGAGATTGGTTCCAGAGTCCAAGCTGTGCGTCGAGGTGAGTCCACTATATCTAGCCGGAACCTCTCGACCTCGCACACTAGCTCAGGCTCCTTCCCCTTCAGAGAGGTGACATTCCACGTCCCAAGAGCCAGTTTCTGTAGCCGAGGATCAGACCGCCAAGGTCCCGCCTTCGGCCACCACCCAACTCACACTGCACCCAACCTCCTTGGCCCCTCCCATAGGTGGTGAGCCCATGGGGAGGAGGACCCACGTTACCTCTTCGGGCTGTGCCCGGCCGAGCCCCATGGGTGCAGGCCCGCCACCAGGCGCTCGCCATCGAGCCCCACCTCCAGGCCTGGCTCCAGAGGGGGGCCCCGGTGACCCGCGTCCGGGCAAGGGAAAACGTCGCCCAAGGTTTTTATTCTTCATCAGAGGTTTAATGAACCGCTCTTTGTCTCATCCCTCACCTAGGACCAGTTTGCCTTGGGTGGCCCTACCAGGGGCATAAAGCCCCGGACAACATAGCTCCTAGGATCATTGGGACACGCAAACCCCTCCACCACGATAAGGTGACGGTTCAAGGAGGGAGGATTGAATGTTGTATAACAATAAAACCTGAAAGCTTCCAAGGAGGTGACCACCTTTGATTAGAACTGGACACCTAAGCTGAGATAGCACCAGATGGGAGAGACCACTAAGCATTCAGGTCTTTAAAGATACGGGAGAAAATACAAATGGGAAACTCCACTCAGGCAAATTAGTGGGATGCTGGATGCAAACCCAGAACAGTGGAGTGGTGAAGCAGCAGCAGTGACCACACAAACGCCATCATACTCCAGTCCCCTCCAAAGCACTTGCACAGACAAGCTCTGTCCCCCCACCCTCAGATGCCCTGCTGCCACCTCATCCAGTCTGAAAGTCATGGGCTTACCCTGGCCTATTCCACACACACACACACACAGAGTGGCAAGACCAAAGATGACTTTTTAAATTATTATTCCTTAAAATGATCCACTTAAGTATCATTTGTTCCAAGATTTCATTAAAAATTAGCCTGACATGATTAGTCCTGATTTCAGTTTACATCAAGAAAAGCTGAAATATCAACGAGGAGGTAAAGACTTTTGAGATCCCCTGACAATTTATTTTACAGTTTTTGAATACTTAAAAGCTTTTATGGAATCCAAATGACAACGGAAAACAATAAAAAAATAATTCTAATGCCAGATTCCATCAGTTTTCGGCCAGCCGAAAGGAGCTATATAAAAAAGTGTGGGGGTGTTTGTGAAAGTGCACCCTGTTTTTGGAGTGGTGTTCCTTTTCTCCTAATCTAGATGGCTACATTTCAGTTAATAAAGTAAATCAGAACGGCTGAATCCTCTGCGGGCATTGTTACCACTGCCAGTTTTATACAATAGAGGCTTTTTAAATGCCTCTACCTGCTTTGGCTTCTCAGGTTATCCGAGTCTCACTGCCTTCCTGAGGATCAAGATGTCGTCTCCCAGATCCTAGAGAAGTGCACAATGAAGCCACACATAAACGATAACACTCCAGTTACTGGATGGGAAGGAGCCAGCAGAAAGCCTAAATGACTCGGCAGTTGCCTCGGGTTGCTGTCCTGAATTCACCAGAACACGTCCAGGCCTCGTGTCCATGATGGTCACATTAGGGGCTTGATGTTTGTCATGGTGAGTGGGGTGGCCTTGTGGGTCTATCAGGTTGTTTTCTGTGGGGTCTTTGCTCAGTATCCCTATGATATTTTGTGCTTTTAGTTTCATGTTCTCCAGTTTTCATCCCACACCCCAATGACATGCTGGTTAGGCTAATTTCCGATCCTTAACTGGCCTTGTGAGGGTCTGTGAGTGGCCCATCTAAGGTTTGTTCTAGCCGTTTGCCCAGCACTACCCAGATAACCACCAGCCTCCCACACCAGAACAGGATTAACATGAAGCAGAACTGAGACTGCAGGCGTCGTGGCCATTGAGGACTTTCCTATAAAGTCTTCCCAGACCGCTGTTTAGGAGAGTGGCGCTGACCTTGTTTTTAGTCTATTTTAAGAATACAGAGAGATCATTAGATGTAGCAGAGGTTGGGATGCTAGAAACTGAAAAGCGGCACCCAAGACGTATACAAAAACAGTAAACTAGAATTCCTTTATAAAATCAAAGTCATTAACTTTCTTGACTGGCACTTGTTTTTCCTCTCCTATACCCATTTTCAAGATTAAAATATCCACTTTCCCACTGTTTTTTGCGAATTAAGCCTTAATGATGGTACAATTTTTTCAGCATTTTTTAAATGTCTTGGGCACCGCCATTTTCTACAGGTTTGTGTACTGCTTACTATGCAGTTGCCATGAAGTGACATTCATGTTACTTATAAAAGATGGCAACCTTGTTCTTCAAATCATCCGAGTTTGCGGATCAACTTTAAAAAGCTTTTCACTCACGTTTAAAATCTTGTGCTTTTTCTTTTTTGGTTATGACCATGCTCTGTTTTTAAAATGGTTCTGTTTTGGGATTAACAAAAGAATAGTGGACTCCCATGTAACAACCTTAGGCTACATCTGCTCTCGTTTTTCTCTTAATTTTGTTGTGGAGTTACTTTTCTTTTATTTCACAACATTTGACATAAAACTACAAGATGAGTCAAAATGATGTTAACACCAATGGTACTGCTATGTATACAGTATACTTATATACAATTAATGTGGGCAATTTATGTGCCACATACAGTACATGTGTTGACCATGATGGCGAACAGGTTGAGACATTCCTGTAAATCATCTCGCACATATGAAGTATGTTTTGTGAATCAATTGTTTCTGCCATTCAAACGTTAACATCATTTTGACTCACTGTAATAATACAAAAAAACTTTATAAAAAGACATAAGGGATTAATGCCACAAGTAGACAAGTGTAATGTTTAACACCTTTTAGGTTATGGTTTTGTATGCTAGAAAAGGGTTGTTTCAGCTGTGTCTTCATATGTCTGTATATGAAGTGGAAATCCAACATTTAATGGGATTCTTAAAAAAAAACATTATTATACATCTTGCAGCATTTCCAATTTAGTTACTGTACCATCAAAATACTCCCTTGGGATGCAATGCACTTGTCCAAGAGCTTCTTCCATTCCTGGGAACATTTCTTGCACTCTTCTGTTGTTACCACGTCTAGAGCCTCTGTTCGCCATAATGTTCAACCATATGTGGCACATAAATTGTCCTCAAAAATCGTATATAAGTGTATACATAGCAGTGCCATTAGTGTTGACATAATTTTGATTCACCCTGTATATTTCTTGTTATTAATTATTTTTAATGTTGTGGATATTGACCTCATCATGGAGCCATTTTGAATGAACAAATTCCTCCCTCATGGTGGCGCAGTGGTAGCGCTGCTGCCTCACAGTTAGGAGACCCGGGTTCGCTTCCTGGGTCCTCCCTGCGTGGAGTTTGCATGTTCTCCCTGTGTCTGCGTGGGTTTCCTCCCACAATCCAAAGACATGCTGGTTAGGTGGATTGGCCCTGGTGTGTGCTTGGTGTGTGGGTGTGTTTGTGTGTGTCCTGCGGTGGGTTGGCACCCTGCCCAGGATTGGTTCCTGCCTTGTGCCCTGTGTTGGCTGGGATTGGCTCCAGCAGACCCCCGTGACCCTGTATTTGGATTCAGCGGGTCAGCAAATGGATGGATGGATGGAAATTCCTCCCTGTGATTGCCACCATTTTGTGATATTTTTCAACGGCCGCCAGTCACATTTTTCACAAGTTGCTTTCCCTGTTGCCATTCACATGATATGAATGTCATGTGTTGTGTTAGGTCCTCAGTTTGCAATGTACAGCCATCAGTAAGCTCATGCTGGATTAGTTTTTGCAACATCTGCCTCCATGTTCCTGGTAGTTTTAGTTAAGGGAAACAAACTCAAGTTAGGGTTAGAATTTGTGGCTTATGATCGCCTTCATTTTGACTAAATTCTTGCCTAATGATTCATTCTTTTTTGGTGTTTTGGATTTTTTCTTTGAACTTTCTGGTAATCAGGCTAAATTCTGTCCCATGGTTACACTCATGCTCTTTCCTTTTTGGTTCAGTTCAGCCTCTGGTTATTTCCTAAACCGAAGTGGTCATTCTCTTTAAACGTTTATTCCTACCAGTCAATACAACTTTCCAAATGTGCTGTAGGAGCTCCAAAATGCTGATTTTATAGAAGACTGTTCATTGACCTCCAGATGTCATCATTGTTTGGTCTTTACAAAGTTCACTAATGTCACAGACTCGCTTATATAAGGGGATTAAATCAAGCAGAAGACGACACAGTCCTGTTTGGTGGCATGAGGCTTCGGTCAAAGTGCAAAACAAAAATGGCAGGATTATTATTTAAGAAATAGACCAGAAGATGAGTAATTTAAGGGAACGCCATGGAGACAAAGTCTAGAGACAAGCAAGTGACCACAATACGAGGAAAGAACTAAAAGAACTGACGTCCAAAGTCAAAAAACAAAGAAAACAAGTCAAAGCTATCCAGTGTCAGCTTGGCATGAACTTTCAGGTGGGACCAGACAGACATGGGACAGAGACGCTGTCAGAGGGGACAAAGCCATCCTCTGTGAGTGAGACAGACTGAAAGAGGATCAGGTTCTTCAACAGCAGAACTTACAAAACCTGCTCCTCTGCTTACATCCATTGGCCTTGTTATGTGGCCATCAGGGAGACCTCAGAAGGACCAGCTTTGGACTGACTCATGGAGTTGGTGAATGCCAGTTCAGATGGTGTTGTTTCAGAGACCCCAAGTAGGTGGTGTGAATGCGCAAGGAGGGGAGGCAGCACAAACAGAGCAGTGGAGCCGCCTGGAGGGGGCCATGTCAATGCCAAAGGAGCGGCAGACAATGCAGTTCAATCTGTGCTTTGGGCTATCAGCACCAGTGATGATAAAATGGCAGCTGAATGTTGGCTTCCGAAATCACACTAAATGAAAATCTATCAAGACATTGTCATGCATGACAACCACCAAAGGACAGCAAGAAAGGCTATCTCGACATCAACATCAAATACTCAACAGTGGCGGCAGAATTGCAAATGAATATTGATCAGTTTCCAGTTTTTTGTTCAATGGACAGAATGCTAAATTGTAATGATAATGACTGCTCTGAAATATTAAGATATAAAGGCTCAATTTAAAATGCATCACAAAAACTCAAGCAATGGATCACTTTGGGTCACGTTCTGTTCTGAGTCTTACACTTTCAAAATGGTTGTGGGTGTAATCATCATCTCCTGCATTCCCAGGTTGTTGATATCAAAGAACATTTATGCCTGTTGTGTTCATAAGAATTACGTACTTAAGAATGCTGTGATATCGCTTCAGTTCTGTTTTTTTGTCTTGTGGCCCCCGACTTACCCATACGATTAAATCGCCACTTATGTTATACCTCATCCTGATGTCTCCTTTTATAAGACGTCGAGCTTTTGGGAGCTCTCCTCTCTTTTTGGCCCTCTAGGCCCAGAAAGCCCTCACATATTGGCCACTTTTTGGACCATACTTCATGCAGGAAATGACACCCTTACAATAAAAGAGTAGACCAATAGGCGTCATCAGACAAAATAAGCAGAAGGACTTGAAATTGCGCATCAAACATCAGCGGACCTCACTGATGGGACATGAGGAGTCAAAGCTCCTGCGTTTCACAAAACTTTGAAAATACTGGATGGGGATCAGTAACATGGGCCCGTGGAGTGTCGTTTTATGCTCTTTCGAAGTTGCTGATCACAAATATGATAATATTACTGATATGTGATTCTTTACCAGTGGTCCCAGCCCTCTAAGAGCCACTCTAATAAGATTAAAAATTGATGAATTTCAAACGGGTCTCATTTTAGACTACTTCAAGGTTAGTGATTATAAATGTGATGTGATTTTAAATCCTTTATTAGTTATTTGCCCCTCTCGGGATCTCTATCAGAAGGTAAAAAAGGATAAATTTCTATTAAGAATATTTAAACATTTAAGCACACATTTTAATATTTCAGATATCTGACACAAATAATCTTCTTTATTGTGTACTTCCACCTCATGACGTACATCGTTACATTTCTTATCAACACCAAGAAATAGCGTAGCTTATCCCAATTCAGACTTTTTTATTTTTAGTCTTCACGTCTTCAAATAAATTATATTTTATTATTGGTATTATTTTACAGCATTTCATTTTGTTGCTGGGCACGGCTTTCTTGGGGGTCTCATCATCTGGATGCTGCTCCCAGATGGCCTTTTTTTTGTCATTTCCAATATCACGATATCCGACATCAGGATGCGCTCAGACCCAGGTCTTTGAACCTGTGAGTCTGGACTTATTTTTACTCTTTAAACCAAATTTCATATTTCTGCCTTTAATGCTATTTAGTTTATCACATCAAATGTGTCACTTCTGCTAATAATGGCTGTCTACACTACTGAAGAGAAACTAACAAATAAAAGAAAGACTGAACAACGTAACCCCGGACTTATTTTAAAGCATGATGTAATGCCACTTTAGAGTTATTTATCTATAAATATAAAGATCTATAAAACAGAAGCAGGCCTGTAGGCATTCTGGTTCAACCTGGCAAAAGGACAACTAAGAGAGCCATACAGTGCCTAGAAAAAGTGTTCACCCCCTTAGAAGCGTTGACATTTTATTGTTACACAACACTGAATCACAGAGGACTTGACACTGATCAACAGAAAAAGACTCTTTAATGTCAAAGTGAAAACAGATCTCTGCCAAGTGATCTAAATGAATTATAAATATAAAATGCACATAAGTCTTAATAAGAGCCCCCTAAATGATCGCTGGTATGGCCAGTTGTGTTTAGAAGTCAAATCATTAGTTCAATGGCGGTCACCCGTCTGGAGCTTCAGTTGACTGGAGAGTAAATGCCATTGAATCTGGAAGGTCTAACTTGTGGCGAGTCAGTATGTTGGATCCCCAACTCCAGTCCTGGAGGACCACTATGGCTGCAGGTTTTCATTCTAACCTTTTTCTTAATGAGTGCCCTGTTTTTGCTGCTAATTAACTTCTTTTGAACTAACTTGAATTGACTTGCTGTAGATTCAGACCCCTTAATTGTTTCTTTTTCCTTAATGAGCAGCCAAGCAATAATGAGATACAAAATGAGCCAAAACAACTGGTGTCCATCGTACAATATCTGAAAATAAAGAAAGGTGAAGGCTTCAGGAATTATGCTGATCTTCTCAGTTCCACAAAACATTTGACCAGTGTTCTTATAAAAGACAAAATCAACCATTTCAGAAATGTCTGCTAATGCACAATGAGAGCAGAAACACAACACAGAATTAAAGAACGGGTTTAATTAACAACAATCAGCGCCTCATTAAGCAGCTGGTTGGGGTTTGAGGCCCTGATTTAGTTGGTCTTCTGTTGGCTCCCTCACTTCACATTTCATTTCTGTTTGGGTGCCATTTAAGGAAAGAAATGAAGCAATAAAGAGGAACGATGAAGAAATTCAGGGGAACAAATCTTAAAAAAAGCAATTCAGTTAAAATGAATTCACAAGAAGTTAATTAGCAGCACAAACAGGGCACTCATTAAATAAAAGGGTTAGAATGAAAACCTGCAGCCATGGTGGTCCTCCAGGACCGGAGTTGGAGAACCCGGGTCTAACCTACACAATGAAGACAACAAGAACACTCCAAGTAATTCCATGAAAATGGAATTGAAAAACACAAGTCAGTTAAAGGAGACAACAAAATGTCCAAGTCAGTGAATGTACAAACAATGTAAAAGTGACCAAGACCAAGGCAGAATCCGTCATCCCCTCATAATGTCCCGAGACAGTGATGAAGAATCCAGCAGCTAACCACAGCTCCACTGTACTCCCCAATAAGAGATCCATCACCAGCTGAGCAATACAACCCCCAAATGGCGAGGGGTGTTTGAAGATGTATTTATCTGCCTATATCTCCCATACTGCAGTTAGTGTTTTCAGCACTGCTAACACGGAGCAATTGTTCAGGCATCTCCAAAGCAAATCGGATGCAGAGAAGTAGAAAACAAGTGGCATCCAGGAGTCAACCTGCAAATATGGTAATTCTCTGTGAAATTAATATTATGTTGAAGTAAAAAGAAGCAAAAACTTTGAATCAGAAACGCACCTTACAGAAGGTTTAGAAATGATTTGCCCTGCATCAGCTATATGATATGTAAAATGCATTTTTTCTAGATATAAAATCACTGTTACAAAGGGGCAACACGAACAACACGTGGGAAAAGAAGAAGAAAAGAATAACTAAGCTGACCTGTATCGATATATTACAGTATTTAAAATGTGCACCTCCTTGTTAGATGCGGCTGATATGACTTAAGCGTTCCGTCCTTTACTGATCGTAAAGATAACGTAGTATGGCGTATCCAAAATTATATTCTTAATAATCCATGAGCAGGATTTTAGTTCGATTGATTTTCTGTTCTGATATAAACCAAATGGATTATTCCGAAATCATTCATTGAAATTATGAGCTAAAAGCGGCACAACCACCAAGCGCCAAGCGAGACGAGCGCCTACAGAACCCCGAAAACGCATGCGCGGTGCCGAGATGGAGAGACTTGGTAACCCCATCAGGCGCAACCTCTGACCTCTCGTCGACTAATTGTTTCACTGTTGCAAACTGCTCCCTTACTAGCGGTTTCCACGTTACACCTAACACTAATGGTTAATACTGTTAATTTTCAGAAAAACAGTTTAGCGGGCGGTCTAATTATTAGGATTCCATATTTGATACTGTACCGTATCACGCGTGAAGTCTCGGAGCCACACTCGCCTAACGAGTAATGGTTACCGGCTAAATGTGATAAAGGAAAATATTACTTTTCGATTACCTTACAATATTCCTATAAATATTGTATAGCTTTTCGGGGTTAAACTATTGATTTTCCTCTCAGCATTCCATTTTATTTAATCCTGGGTTTTCTACTGGCGATCGATGCCAAGTAACTGATCTATCCTTTGTGGCGTCTATCCTCGCATTAAAAGTTTTTTTTCTTTTTTTCCCCCTATTCCTTTAACCGGTTCTTTAGTTTTAAGCCTTTGTGAACACAATCTGTGAAGTGACATTCAGGATATCGATAGCGACCCTTACGAGCTAATTGTTTGACAGCGCGAAAGGTTTGCTTAATAGACCCGTAGTGACACTCAACACCGCGACAAGGAGGCAAGCAACTGGAGAAGGCCGGCCGCCCCCTCTTCACGCTCTAGCCCCCTCCATCAGTAAACTCAAGGTCAGATTTGAAAAAAAAAACAAATCTGACAAAAAATAACCACTTCAACGCCTGTTTAATTCAATACAGCGTCGTGCGAAGTAGGAGCCAATTTTAAAAACACAAGGGGGTAAAGCAGGCACTTAATCTGAACTAACCTGTCGCTTGGGAGCCTCAAATACAAAGTCAAGCGGGAGTGGCGTAAATGTAAATGACGCTGTACGGTGACATCCTGCACTGACATGGGTCAGCGCTTCAACCTGCCATGAAGCGCTAGATAGATAGATAGATAGATAGATAGATAGATAGATAGATAGATAGATAGATAGATAGATAGATAGATAGATAGGAAAGGCACTATATAACAGATGGGCAGCAGGGTGGCGCAGTGGTGGCGCTGCTGCCTCGCAATTAGGAGACCCGGGTCCTCCCTGCGTGGGCTTCCTCCCACAGTCCAAAGATACGCAGGTTGGATGCATTAGCGATCCTTAATTGTCCCTAGTGTGTGCTTAGCGTGTCTGTGTGTGTGTGTGTGTGTGTGTGTGTGTGTGTGTGTGTGTGTGTGTGTGTGTGTGTGTGTGTGTGTGTCCTGCAGTGGGCTGTCGCTCTGCCCGGGATTTGGCTTGCCTGGCTGACTGACTATAAGATAGATAGATAGATAGATAGATAGATAGATAGATAGATAGATAGATAGATAGATAGATAGATAGTATTATTTAAGACTTTTCTTCAGGTGCAGAATGGAATTGTTGAATGACGGTCAGATTTCAGACAGGCTACAAAACTGACAACAGTACGGTACTTACAACTGGTAATGAATTCATAAAATGAGATGTTATACATTTCCCCCCCAATATGAATGTGTTTAACAAAAGGTGTTGCTAAAAGACGCTTAATATTCCTAATCGCAAAAATCATTTGATTTAGTATATGCAATACGCCATACATATAATATGAACAGACGATATTTTAGCCGTTTTCATCTGAACCCGCTTTTCCCACTGAGTGGCGCCTCCGTCCCTTAGCGTTGTCTTTTGTAGCCCACAGCCAAGCCCCCCGAGCCAATCTGGACGCGTCACTCCCACCCAGCCTTAGTGTTTATAGTCTGCGCGCAAACAGCGGAGTCTCAATGGCTACCGCAGCTCAGTCACTACTGAAATGACTCAAGCCGAGAGCGCATATTTAGAATAAGACTTTCTGAAAACGAATCCCATTATAAAGTTACCAGTGAATCAAAGTCGGTCGAATTTTTTGTACTCCTTTTTCCTATGCAGTTTACCCGCTATTCAGTTTATAATTCAAGGATGCACATCCATTTCATTGGTCCTCATTTGGCTAGCAATTGTTTTAAATATTACCAGAATTTTGCATTGTATCTTAAAATTGGGATCCAAAATATAAATAAGATATATTTATAACACATCGATTTAAAAATAAAGGACTTAATGCATCAGTAAAGCAAACTTTTAGAGGTTTTAGAGGATTGACAGCGAACAGAAATATTTCATTTTTAATTAACAACGTCTTCCCTAAATATGTAAATGATCGTGTATCGCCAAGATGTTTGTGAGAAAACAACCTTAAGCGTGTCTGTTTTTAAAAAGGACATAAATGCATTTTTTTTTGTTGCTCTTTCTCACCTCATCCATGTTATTCGATGCACGAGAACATGAATATTTTTACGCTTTAAATATATAGTGTTGCTCTAAGAGACACGTACTTTCTTACTGAACTTGTACACTGACATTTTGTGTTTTAGCCAATAGTGTGTTTTATATTAGCTAATTTAAATATCCCTGAAAATTTAAATAGAGTGAATTACAAATATTAAAATGAATAAGAAAAAATAGATTAAAACTCAGTGCACAATCCGTAAAGACTCTTGTAATATAATTGCCAGATTTGTTTATTTTTGTTTCCTAAGAGCACAGGAAGGTTCTAGAGAGAACCTTTTTATCCGTAACAAGATATAACCATGACTAGATTTGTGAAATACCACGGGGTCCCTGATTTTAAACGGACTCTAGTGCCACATAATGACGCTTGCTAAGTTCAGATTTTCTTGAGCTCTCGGTATCCTCCTAGGTAGCCAAATGATTTCTGTTTTGCCGACAGATTAAGAACCTTTTGAAAAACCCAAAGTATAGAAAAAAACCCTCTACCCGTTTGAAACGGTTCGTTGTCAAGCAAAAGTAATGTGCCATTTAAAACCGTTATTTTTAAGTATAATATTCTCAAGAATGAATAGCTTTAAAAATGGAATCTGTGCTCTGCATATTTTTTTACCTTTGACGGAGCTTCAGCTATAAGTTTCATGCACCTTGAGGGACAAAATCAATTTAGCTTGGATAAATGGAAATCTCTCTCTTTTGTGATCAGAATATTTATGCTTACAGGTGAGTATTCAGTGGCGCCCTCTCGATATATTGCTGCTTTTGCTGTATGGGAATGAAACTGACATAACTACTGGTATTCTACCTTATGGCTGTGCCTGGTGGGGCAATACCGCGATATCACCGACCCCTGCTGCGAAGTGTAGGTCAACCACCCCCCGGATACAGACCCAGTCTGTGTTCGCCCTTATGCTCTTTAAACAAACTCTCTTTCTTTGACGAGGGAGCACAAGTCAAACGTTTTAAACCTGCAGAGCCAACTGGAATCCTAACAAAAAGTCACTTCTACTAAGAGCCGTCCGCACCTACTTTACTCCGCCCACTATCCCGGCAACCTCTCTGTTAGCGTTCTGCCAGCCAATCGCATAAAGCTGAATTCGTGTAACTTGGGATTCTACTTCCTTTAACATAATTCTGATTGACTCATTATGTCCCCGTCCTGCTTGTTTCTCTTCGCATTTTCCTACATGTTTCTTTCTCTTTAATGTTCTGCCTCCATATCATATAAAGACGGATTTGATGAAGGTATGGTACTGTTGTATATAAGTGAAGGAGAGGATGCATCCCTATCGCGTACCACATTGGTGTTTCATTCATTGTTATTTTTATTTTCTAGACTCAGTTCGGTAAAAATCAACACTCAAGTTTACAATTCTTCTCAGTGAAGAACAGGTAATCCGAACAAGCTAAAAATGATAAAATTATAAATGTTACTTGTTTCCCCACGTTTCCATGTTTAAATTAGAAGAAAAATATGTAAACATAATAATTAGCGCCTCATTCAAATATGGTACTCATTCGGAACCTTGAACACGCTGTACTCTCCTGCGAAGTGTCTACTGGAGCTCATCAGGACAACATGGAGTGCAGGGAATGGATGGGCCTTTAAAACCTGCAGTCACAATATGGAAAAATAAGTCTAGAAAATAGAGTTTCTTAAATATGTAAAACGTTAATTACAAGTAGGAAAGTTGAGGTTTGATTTTTTTGAATGGTCATTTATTATTATTTATTGCATTATAATTCATCTTTTGACAAGATCTTAATTTGATGAAGGCAGTTCAGTGTTTTCTGAATTATGTCTCGCTCGCCTTTGTTTAGGCACAAGATTCAGGGTACACTGTTTTATGTGCACATTTGTTAAATCAATCATTGAGTTATACTGTTACTTGTTGGAATTTTGACACTTTAGCATGCAATGCTCCACCTAATATTTCAGACACCTTCTAACCATGTTAGTCTGGAGCCAGTGGTTGATTCTAATAGAGAATCAGAGGGAGCCTAGCCTGACAGTGTCATACACAAAGCAGAAACTAAACTGTGTGCAGATCCAGGCCAGGCAACCGACAGTGTGGAGTTTGCATGTTCTTCCTGTGTTCATATTAAGTTTTGGCATCAGGTGTCCCACATAAGATGGAGCAGGTTAAGTGACTCTGAATTGGGCCACCTAGGAGTGGTTGTGAGTACCAGTGTCAGTGTGCTCCAGCGACATCAGCAGGGATGAAGGGCTTCAGAGGCCTAACCCCTAACCCCACCTGTCCACAAGAAGGCGTGGATTTTACCAATGTCAAAACCACCAACGGGACAACCCCTGCTTTCCTGCAACAGTATGTCAGCAAACATGAAAAGCCAAACCCAGCTCTCCACACGGGTTCATTTATTACAAGTACTGTTGAACCACCAAGGGGACAAAACAACCGAACAGCGAACTCTAAAACCTCAAGAGGAACCCCAGCCATTCTTCAATGTTTTACATGCCTATATCAGTGTACTCGAAACTTAAGAGTGTAGCAGATGATTGGCTAAGATGTTTAAAGATGTTTAAGTTAATATTTAAAACTCATCATGAGAAAGAAGAAGACCCCAAGAGGACATGGAGTACTGGGTCAGCAGTAATTTGGTTTCGATGAAAGCCCTGATTAAGATATGTTTTCAAGTTAAATTAGAGTTCAGGAGAAGGTTGAAGTAGAAGACACTCATAAAGGGGACTAAGACCCCAATACCATCAAATCCTAGAAGCGCCCCACGTTGTTTCCCACATGGTGTCAGGTTCAGGATTGTCTGCTGTGTTGGATTAGATGCTAAATGGAAGGATGGATGATAAGCAGTGCTTTAAGTTTTCATGGAGCTACCTGGGCATTTGATCAAAGAATGGGCTAGAGGAGGGGGGCCGGTGAAGTTTTGAGTGCAGAGATAGGGTGGCAGTAAATCGATTTGGCCGTACCGCCTATAGCCGGGGTCCTGAGGTGAACCTTTGCGAAGAGGTTTTGGTGCTCGCCTGTACGGTAATGAAATGTGCCAGTACAGAGGGAAAAAATCGATCGTTGCAATAGAGTAAGAGTCAAATGGAAAGCGTGTCCCCGTGAAGCTTCTAGGGTCGGGATCTATCAACATTTGATCGAAGATCGTTGGGTCCCCCGGGAAGATTCGCGAAAAGGCGCCGCTACTCTTTGTTGGGACTGGAAGAGGTGCCGGTACGTCAAGCACCGATGGTAAGGGTTAAAAGTAGGAGTGATGGGGCCTTAGGGTGAGAAATTAATTCTCAACTGCCTCAAAGTATAACTTACTGAATTTCCCAAGTGTTTCAAAGGGCGGAGGAGGAAGAATACCCGACGCCATGCCTGAGTACTCCTGCCGCTTGAATGTCGCCTTAAAAAAGGACCTCTGAGGAGCGGGGCTCATCCTATTAAATATACTAATTAATGCATAAAGTGAGAGTAACTTGTTCCTTTCTTTAATAATAGTAAGTGATATTACATTATGCAGCATTCACCTCGTCTTATGTGTTTTGCTTCGCAGCTTTAAGCTCCAGGTGGTGACCTAGATACGAGGCGGAATAGTCAGAAGTGCAAGAACACCTCCATTGAGAGATCCAGGTGAGTGTCTTCGATAAAGTGGGAGTCTTAGCCTCAAGGCAAACCGGCATCCGTGCATTGGATATGAAAAGAGGCCAACCGCTTAAGGAATTCGAGAGGCCATTAATCTGAGCTGATTTGCATCATTATTATTCTGGATAGCGAGCAAATTTCATGTGAATCATCTGTTCTTTCTAGAACTCGGATGGGAGTGTAATGTTCTCTTACTACAGGGGCACGTTTTTGGAATAAACCGAAATAAATACCTAAAAGATGTTACACTATTTCTAAAACTGATTTTTAAGTTTGTTTTTGAAGAAACTTTATCTGTGATGTCGATGTAATAACACCTGAAAATAATAAATTTACAGGTTATTTTCTGTGCGACTGTAATGTGGCATCCATACATCTTCCGTGCTTAATCTTAGGTAGGATCGTGGAAAGGCTGGAGGATATCCCATCAGGCATTGGGCGTAAGGTAGGAACAATCCCTGGACAGGGCGCCAGTCTATAGCAAAGGCAAATACACGGAAACACGCACACCAGGTCTTTAGTTAGTATCGCCAATGTACCTAACCTGCCCGTCTTTAGACTCTGGGGGGAAATCGGGACACACGGAGGAAGTCCAAATGCACATGGCGAGAACACGTAAACTCCACTTAAGGAGCGCCCGGGACGTGAGCCCCAATCTCTCCGTTGTGACGTAACAGGGCTACCAAAGCGCTACCGTACTATAAAACCCCGCCCCACGCACCCGATAACGTAACATCCTCCGCTTTGGAGGCTCGGTGGGGGGCGGGGTCTATCCCAGTAGGATCATCGCAACCAGACTCGGACAGAGCGCCAGTCCATTACCTGCCCTACTCATGCACACACCTCATTTAGAGCTAACCACACTATGTTTTTAATGATAACCGTGGGGGAAATGCAAATTCCACACGAACAATCAACGGGCGAGAATTACGAACGCTGGACGTTGGATCCTTGAGGCTGCAGCGCAAGCTATTGCTCCCGGTTTGCACATCATAAACTGTTTATAAGCTGTAATTATTATTATTAACACAGTGACATGATTATTCTGCTTCTGTGGAAAACATCGTCCCTTATTCCAATCAGTTTCTTTAACATCTGCTAATTTCATTGTTAGGTTGTAAGGAGTCAGAGCCTGTAAGTTAGCAGACTTAGACACAATTAGCTGGAGCCAATCCCGGACAGGACGCCAGTGCATACTGAACCATTGCAAACCTGTTTGGAAATACCAACGTATAAGGAGAAACAAGAAACAAAGACGGGGGAAAACGTGGTGCTGGAACATTACACATTTGCCTGAAAACCTTGAACGTCTTGCAAAATTATACAAATTCATGGATTTAAATTTGTGCAAAACATAACGATGCGTTTAATTAATACGCAGATAGATAGATAGATAGATAGATAGATAGATAGATAGATAGATAGATAGATAGATAGATAGATAGATAGATAGATAGATAGATAGATAGACTCTTGAAAGAAAATTTGATTTTAAACATTCACGCTGTGTTTGGGATGTGATGTTTAAAAGAATTCTGCAGAGCACACATCCATGGCAGAAAAAAGTAATGACACGACTTAGGATGCCTCTACCCCGCCACACGCCTGCCTCCTCCATCCTTTTCCCATTCTGCAAGTTTACTTTTCCAAAATAGTACAGAACTGAGGAAAAGTAAATCATACCCGCGACGCCGGTTTGTGCTTTTGAAACGACTCGAAATTGCTTCTTAAAGGTTGTTTTCCCATTCAGACGTACGTCTCGGTCACCGAGTTGCACATTTTGTTTCAAAGGGCATATTGAAATGATACATGTGGCACAAAATGTTTACCTATATGGAGAAATAAAAAATCGAAACTTCTGAATCAAGCGCTGAGCAGGCCTTTAAGAAACTAGAAAAAGTGTGCAACATGGCTAAAACGAGAAAAGTTTGTTGTTTGCCTTTGTCAGAAACGAATGCATTTAAATACACAACACAGAAAATCAAAGCAGATAAAAGCTGATTGCAATCTAAATCCCAGGGTCAGAAAACCTAAACAGAGGTGTTACTGCCAATTTGTGGTTATTGATAAGCCGATAATCTCCAACTGGCTAAATGATTCACTTCAAGTCAATATATTCTTAGCTGGCGCGCTAGAAGGAGATCAGTTATACCAATTTACAAATTCAAAACGGCGCGAGGAAAAGTAACTTTGCAACATCTGTATACATAAGTGAACTTCGATTTAGATAATAACAGACAGACACCCATCAAATTTGTAGTATTTGACTGAAGTCATGCTAGCGAAAAATCGGGCGAACAGAAGACCCGTCCGTTTGGCACCTTGTCGCCCTACAGGCTTAAAAATCAAAATTAAGTTGTTCAGGGGAACGTTTTGGTTCCTAAAAGAATCCTCCACATAAAGGTAGCAGAAAGAACTCTTAGTTGCTTAGATCCGTAACATTCCATTAACAAACATAAGTAGCTGACGCCCGACTTGTGAAATACCAATGGCTCCCTGATTTAGGACTCGTACTGCTTACAATAACACAGGCTAAATTCAGGTTTTCTTGCTCTGCTCTACTCTGTAAACTACTATAAATTATATATAGGCAAAAAAACCCTTAATGGAGCTAAATGGTTCTTTGTCAAACAAAGAACCACAGAACCCAGTAAACTTCCACTAAAGAGCCATTATTTTAAAAAGCGTACATAGTAATGAACAAAGTAATTTTAATATATCATAACTGGACACTAGTATCCATCCATCCATTGTCCAACCCGCTGAAACCGAACACAGGGTCACGGGGGTCTGCTGGAGCCAATCCCAGCCAACACGGGGCACAAGGCAGGGTGCCAATCCACCGCAGGGACACTAGTATGTGCTTTTAAACCTGTCAAAATTTTCAGAAAGTATTATTTAATTGAACTGTGCATTTCCTGGTTGGATGGATAGATAACGTCTTTGGAGTCTGCGTTTTTGCCTACAGAGCGGAAACTCTCAGATCAAGCGCGTTTGCGAGCGCTATATTTGTTTGGCGCTGCAAGTCTTGGATTAAGCGTGACTGGGAATGTCGGGTTTGTTTGGATTAAATGGTTCTTGAGTCTTAGATATGCTGTCCCTTTTAAATTGTCGACTGTAAGTCCCGCTGTCACGTCACTACTACACTTCTCACTCTCTAAGAAAGCTCGGAATTCTCAGTTGACTGCCAGCTTCGCACTGACTCGCCAAGCGCCCAAATACACTCGAACCTCGCGTGTGTGTCTCTATTTTTGCAAGTCGTCGTGAATATAAGCGTCTGTTAAATAAATGAAGTACTAAGCGTGGTGATCCTTATCACCACCTTTCTAAATTACATCGATTAAACAAAACATGGGAAATCAGACTGTAAAGACAGCAGGCGATTCAAAGTACTTTACAACGGGTTTGTAGTGCTAAAGCTCAGAGCGCGGACTGTTTAGACTGGTTTAGCCTTCATTTCAAACGGCATCTCATTTACAGTAAAGCTGTAACAACGTAACTGGATTTGCCAACAGAAGTTATGCATGTTCAATAGATTTTAATGAGAATAAATGCTTTAAACACATAGTACAGGGATATCACTTTCCCAAAGTAAAACCCAATATTTTTCAATGCGTAATGGAAACGTAACCGAAATACCCTGTGTAATTATTAACCATGTCGACTTAGGAAAGAAAGTTGCACTTTAGTAAGTCTTACATTTTCTCTTCTGTTAAGTATGAGATGATTGGGAAGCCATCAGCACGTCTGAAGCTATAGCGCTCTACTTACAATTCTAATGTGTAAAATTTCGATTAGCTGGTTCTCGCAGACTTCCTTATTCATTTTTGAAACTGAGACGACTGGCCGAAGGCTTGACAGTATTCAGCACCCCCTGCTGCTCCACCTGACAGAAATAACCTGTGTCGTTTAGTTCAATTTTTGTAATTAACACCTCTTTATCGACAATGGGCACTTTTTAGTACAAATGTATTTATATTCATTTTCAGAAATAAACTTTTTAAGCGCTTAAATCTTTGCAAGGGCTCGCAGTGTTAAGCGTGTGCCAGTGACGACAGGAGCAGTCCCATATGTCGCCAGTTATACTTTGTAGCTGGTGTTCTGGAGGACGGAGGTTGGCAGCATGCACTGTTCTAGAAAACCTACCTTTTGAGTTCTTTAGATGGTGGGAGATGAAAGCTGGGTCCTGCCTGGAACGATTTCCAGAAAATTGAAACAAAAACCAATAGCCCATTCAGCCAAGGTGTCCAACTTTTTTTTTTCTCCCCAAGACAAAATTGCGTGTTTGTCCGCTGAGGTGGGTGAAAAAATATCCCGTTGCCCCTTTCCTAAATCCCGCTGACACGCGTCCACCGTTTCGGCTGCCGCTGAGTTCAGCGCGTGCTTTAAATGACCTCAGAGCCCTGCGCTCAGTAATTGGGAAGGCGGGAGGTGGAGTGTAAAACGATACCTTGTTCTAGTTATTGATTACTGCATCTGTTCCTGTTTCTCGGATTTCGTGATACCGGATTCCTTGTGCATAAGTTGTAGATCCGTTATAGACTGCAAACAAACACGGGCGATCCAGCTGCTGATGTTGCCGCTCGTGAGTGCGCCTTCTCTAGCCGGCGAGTGCTCCAGTGCTGTGCCCGATTCATTGCGAGCGTACCTTCCTTACTTCATACCATCCAGTACGCAGAAAAAGGGAGCTCTCGCGTCTGCCTTCCTCGAAATACCTGCTTGACCCAGGCGTAACCCTCAATGGCTCTCTCAGTCACTGGGCTAGGAATATTTTCTGCTTGTGTTGCCGATTATGAATACGGCTGGCGGTCGCATTTAAGCCCGAGACTTCTGCTGAAAAAGCAGGCTCAAACAAGCCATTGTTGGCAATTCATCTACTGTCCGGGCTGCTTTTATTTCTAGCTGCTGTAAACAGTGGGAGATAGTGGCTCATTCCACCTAATCCTCTCGGTCCTGGCTGCTTTCATTCTCAACCCTGTCCCGGTTTCCCGAGCTTCAGCATACCTCTGTGCCGAGGTGGTCCATCTTTCACATCCACAACACTCCCGTGTTTGCACCGCCCCTTGGCCTTCCATTGGTGAGCACCGCTGAAGGTACCGCCCCCTGTGAAATATTTAAAGTGAGCCTGAACATCTGGGCCAGAGGCGTCCAGCGACGCCGTCACGTTGTTTTCCTTTCGTTGGTCATCCAGCCTTTCAAACTCTGGACTTTAAACCGCAGACATGTTTCCTATTAGTGCTTTTAATTGTGTATGCGGTGTACCTGCAATCGTTCATAAACAGGGCAAACGGTGACCACCGATAGGTGTCGTCTCATTTTACAGCAGTATGCTTCTCGTGATTCTCATTTGGGATTTTAATTAATGCAAACTTGTTTTTTTTATAGTAGCATGTATTGCACTATTTATTCATTCTGCTTAACATTCATCATAAATTAAACATATCAAACTGTCTCTGACACAGATATGCAAATACACAATATAAACTAACTATAAACTTTTAATTAGTATGTATGGCCTTTGATTCGTGTGATTTATTAGAAATGACAAGTTTACTTTAAAATTAAGTAATTAATTATAAAGAAAAGCTGCTTCAGTGTTCTTATTAAACTAAAAATATATCTATTTATATAAGGTAATCAGAGAAGAGCTGTGCAAGCCAAAGAGAGAAAAGAAGAGTCAAAAGTTTAATCTATGCACAATTAATACTATGAAACAAAGTAAAAGTTGATTTAAAAAAAATCACAAATGTTACACAAAAAAATAATGGATTGTTAATATTAGTGTAAGTAACAAAAATGAGTAGTTTGGAGGAATAAAGTAAAAATCAAATTAAAAGGTTTCAAATTAGGTGGGATAGTGGTTAGTGCTGCCACCATGTAGTACCAGGGTCCTGAGTCGATTTTCCTACTGCATCCCAAAGTCATGTGTCATCAATGGGTGACTGTAAACCTGGCCTGGTGTGTGAGAGTGTGTAAGCCAGCCACAACTCTTAAACATAAAGGTGCAAGTGGTTCTCCAAAGTGATGCCGCACGAGAAACATTCTTGGCTCCCTAAAGGACCATCTACATGAAGGTTCCAGAAGGATCCTTTATGTAACAGCCTCCACAAATAACCATGACTAGATGATAACAGATTTGTACAATAAGGCAACCAGGGTTTGCTCCCTTTGTGGAGTGTGCATGTTGTTCCCATGTCCGTGTGGATTTCTCCCACATCCTGGGATTCCTCTCACAGTCCAAGCACATGCAGGTTAGGTGAACTTACATTGTTAAATTAGCCCTTGATACTTGTATGTGTGTGTATGTCTGAGAAGTTACCCTGCAATGTCCTGGTGACCTGTCCAGGTATTGTCCCTGCCTTGTGCCCAATGATTGTTGAGATAGGCGTCAGGTGCCCTGAGTTTGTGAAGCTTACTCAACATGACCGCTGACAAAGGTGTTATATAAAATTAAATTTATTTCAATAAAAGTGCTTTTCTTAAAAAAAATCCTGTTAGATCTCTCTGAAATTGGAGAATCTAACAATAATAATTACAGTAAGTGGTCTTCCAGCTGTCTTTCTATCTCTCTCAGGACATTTGCTGATTGATTAACAATCTGAAATTTGGCATTATGTTTTATTGCATTTTGCATTAATGATAGATAGATAGATAGATAGATAGATAGATAGATAGATAGATAGATAGATAGATAGATAGAAATGAAAGGCACTATATAATAGATAGATAGATAGATATAAATGAAAGGCACTATATAATAGATAGATATGAAAGGCACTATATAATAGATAGATAGATAGATAGATAGATAGATAGATAGATAGATAGATAGATAGATAGATAGATAGATACCCAAAGGTCAATTTAGTATAACAATACTAACAGAAATAGCCTGTGAATAAGATTCATTGCAAATAAATATCAGGATATTTTATGGATTACCTAAAATCTTGATGATTCCTGAAAAAATGTGGCTATTTTTAGAACAGAATGAATTAAAATGTAGAGGCCAAAGCATTTTGCAATTGTTCTTGTTGCTATTATTATCCTATGATCTTTAATTACATAAGCAGGATTGATAATGGATTAGTGCTGCGGCCTGTCAGTTCCACAGGATTTGGGGTTCAAGGCCTGGCTATGCAGAAACGTGTCTTAGCTTAGGTGACTCTGTGGGTGAATGTTGATGTGGCAGTGAGGGTGTCCTGAGATGGTCCGGTGTCCCCCACATTGTGGGCTCCTGCCTTGTGGCTGAAGCTCTAGGGTTAGCCTCTGTGTCCTTGCAAGCCTCTTGGAGTTAGTCCGTTCATACTGTTAATGTTGTTGCCTGGCCCCTGTGTACAATTTTTTTGCAGACAGTGGTTTGTCTGATATATAGACAAGAAGAAGAAGTAGAAGAAAAATAACAGTGCGAGTTTAACACTCCATCGGTTTAGTCTGAAAAGTTGTAAAGACAGCGTGATGGTGGTCACTATGGTGTTAATGGACACACATATAAACGCTCTCCTTTGCAGTGGGGTTGTTTGTTAACCTAAGGACTGGAGAGTGCAGGGCGGGCAGCAGAATTTAGAAGCCCTTCACCCTGCCTTTGAGGGGGTCGAGCGCAGATTAGCCACAAAGGTAGAGACATGTGAAGGTGAAGGGTAGACAGCCAAGAGAGGGACGATTGAATGCGTCAGCACGGAAGGCATAGGGCGGGGCGGTCAGTGGACACCTAACCGATTCCGGTGTAACGAAGGCGAGTCTGCACGAATGCTCCGATAACGACGCGGCTCGGCACTTTTCCCTCTCATAGGTGAGTCTTCATGCGCGGTCACGCGAAACCAGAATGACGCCAGTCATGGTTATACGGGTGACCTGAGAAGGTGAACATTTGCATGAAGCTCATTTTGTTGTTGTTGCACCGCTCAGTGTGCGCATGTGCTGCAGAAAACTCGCTTTAGGGAGAGAAGGTACAGTTTGTTAAACTGCAACAATTGTCTTGCAACGTGCAAACTGGCGAAATTATATTTGTCAGGAGCATTTTAGAGTCAGACTTTAGTGACATTTACTATTATCGTCAATCTGGCTAACTTGAGATCATCTATAAGAGGAACTGCAACAGCCTACTAGAAAGAGTCCGATTAAAGATAAAAAGTGTTGTCTGATCAAGAAACTGACTGGAATGAATGCCGTTAGCCAGAGTGGACGTGCTTAGCTTTGAGAACAACACTCTCTCAACACTAAGCCCCCCTACCTAAAACCCCATCCCCACCACCACGCCCTGGTAACATATGTTTTAGACTGTGAATCGGGCTTTTCAGTGTTAAAACAATATACAAAAACTGAATTGACTTTTCATTTCCATACTGTAATGGAAACAGAAGCAGTTATAAAGGGTTGTCCTACATGGACATTCGTAAACCTTTATCAACAGGCACTGATGAGCTGTATAGGGATTGAATGACCTTTTCTTGTTAAGTATACTTTCTTTTGTGTGAGTCCTTAAACCGGACCATGATAGCTGCTGTCATCATCAGTTAATTTATAGCACCAGTGACACAATTAGCCATCCATCCATTGTCTAACCCGCTGAATCCGAATAGGGTCACGGGGGTCTGCCGGAGCCAATCCCAGCCAACACAGGGCACAAGGCAGGAACCAATCCTGGGCAGGGTGCCAACCCACCGCAGGACACACCCACACACCAAGCACACACTAGGGCCAATTTAGAATCGCCAATCCACCTAACCTGCATGTCTTTGGATTGTGGGAGGAAACCGGAGCGCCCGGAGGAAATCCATGCAGACACGGGGAGAACATGCAAACTCCACGCAGGGAGGACCCAGGAAGCGAACCCGGGTCTCCTAACTGCGAGGCAGCAGCGCTACCACTGCGCCACCGTGCCGCCCGTGACACAATTAGCCATTCATATTTTTGGACCCATTAGTTCCTTACAGGGTCACAAATCTGCCCATAATCTGACTCAAACTCCAAATCTGGAGTATATTTTGGCAGTAATGGGGGCACAGCAGGAACCGGACTTGGATGGAAAGCCAGTTGGTGGCAGACTAAGCTCTCAAATACTGACAGACTCAGAGAGGCCAGTTAAACCAGAAAGTAAATCAACTGGACGTGGAAGGAAGCAGAAGCTGATGTAGAAAAACAGTCCAGAGTACTGAGCAGAAATTGAGCCTGTGTCCCTGGAACTGACAGGCTGCACCCCAAACCCACCAAGTAAGCAGACGCTAAAAGTACTATGTTAAATAAATGATATATTATAACATGTGAACACTAGTTTTAAACATACAAACAAAATGTATATATATATATTTTTTATACAAGAAATAAACAGTATAGACCACTAGGTACAGATGTTTTATCATATTACACAAGTAGTATAACATATATAACAACCGAGACAAGACATACCGTATACCACCCAATATGGAACAATCATACCGTATAGTGTTTACATAAACCAGGGGACAAGATACAACTTACAAAGCAGTAAACAAAACCAGGTACAGAATCAAGAACGTATTAACCAAAATAAAAGTGACCAACAAGATCACCTAGCAGCTGACAAGGGTCAACAACAGATAAATAAACATTGTGAGCCACACATAAGATCTAATGAATATATAATAATGAAGATATAATAATAAAGATATATAGATATGGCCGACACGTTCTGAGGAATCCCCTCTTCTTCAGAGCCCAGTAACCAAGTAGGAAGAATAACAGGTGCTCACAGATGTAGGCCCACAGTAACTAGCAACCAAGTGGGGAACTTGAAAAGAGTAATATAATCAACTATTAACCATATGACAATTCCATTATATATCTCCACTCATACAATTAAAAAGATAACTTCCTATGATACAATAGCAGGTGCTCACAGATGTAGGTCCACAGTAACTTCATTTCCCGGAGATGACAACTGAATAAAAATAAAATCAGAAAAAATAAAAACAGATTTAAGAATAGAAATCAAAGATTGAATCGAAAAATAAACACTTGAAAAAACAACTAAATAGGAGGTACTTGTTACGTCATCCATTTTCAAAATACAAGTTGAAACACTTGTCAAAAATCCTTATAAGTGGTTCAAATATAACTAAGGAAAGGGGTACAAACACCATCACATATAATAAACCATAGCAAATATAAATACTAAAAAACTAGACAAACAAGTTTATCTTATCCCTTTATGTAATTCAAGAAGCCCCGCAGCAATCTAAATAGGAGTGGTAACTGGAAGAAGGCACAAGCATTGAGCCACTGTACATCCGGAGTGTGACTTTCACAGAATACATTTTAACAAAGCTGAAATGCCAGTGAAAGATGCCAGTTAAATCGCCACCGCTGAGTCACCGTGTGGTCCAAGCAAGTAAATTAATCAGATAGTTCAAACATGGAGACAGTCGTACCGTGCAGTTTTAGTAAGGAGTCTTGCTATGGTGTTCATAATGTCACAGGGCCAGTTTGTTATGTGTACAGACAAATAGCATAGCCAAGGTGGGTGTGGCCACTCGGAGCCCCACCCACCCATTCCATTTTCAAATTGAAATGCATATATCTCTCTATTATAATAAAAAAATCCTGGAACAAGATGAGACTTTTTAGCCTGGGATGAGACGTGACTTTTTCAGAGAGATACTTTCACTTCCCGCGAGACAAGACTTTGTGCTAAGAGATTTAACCACACCCGGGGAAATAAAAGACAAAGAGTAGATGACAAAGTAGAACGTCGTAAAGAATTCAAAAACTTTGGCGTGATAAGCATGCAGAGCCAGGTTAGAGATAATGAAAGTACGAAAATTTAAAAGTCTCAAAAAAATAATAGTAAAGATCATATTAGTGCAAACAAATGGAAATTATTACTCGGTGAAATAACGGAACAGCGAAAAGAGATCGAATATATTGTTCAGATGTAAACTTTAAGCCGGACACTTGTAGATCATTCAATTCGTGTTGCCATCAGGGAAAAGTAGTGTTTCTTCCCAATGAAGAGGCCTATCTGCGAGAATTAAAAGATTTGTTGTTTGATGAAAGTGAAATCCACATACGCAAGTGGCAGAGATGCAAAGTGGCTGAAGCGTAGCGCAGGTCGGTTGGCAAGCAAAGTGAGCAAGGGGCAAAGCCCTCTAGTAATATATATATAGATATGTATTATGTAAAATAGGGCGGCACGGTGGCACAGTGGGTAGCGCTGTTGCCTCGCAGTTAGGAGACCCGGGTTCGCATCCCTGGTACTCCCTGTGTGGAGTTTGCATGTTCTCTCCGTGTCTGCGTGAGTTTCCTCCGGGTGCTCCGGTTTCCTCCAACAGTCCAAAGACATGAAGGTTAGGTGCATTGGTGATTCTAAATTGTCCCTGTGTGTGTGTGTGCCCTACCTGGGGTTTGTGTCCTGCCTTGCGCCCTGTGTTGGCTGGGATTGGCCCCAGCAGACCCCCGTGACCCTGTAGTTAGGATATAGCGGGTTGGATAATGGATGGATGGATTATGTAAAATACAGTAGTTTTGATATTTATGTTAGTAGAAATTTTATTTACCCACCTAGTTTCATATTTGCCATATTTTCCCACCCACCAACTGGTAGAGAGCATAGTGAAATTCTTACCTACCTGTTCAATACATTGCCACTCTGTGGTTGCCATGACTATCAATTTGAATTCCCTGATCTCAAAACGTCTGCTGTCCTTGCTTGAAAATCTTTTGTCATTAAAAAAAAGTTGGGACTGTAAAAAAGCACTATAAAAAGACAAGGCAATGCAATGCAATTACTGCAATGCTAAAACAGTACAAATACAGAAACAGATGAATTAATTGTATTAAGAGACCGGGGATGATGATTAATACAAAAAGCATTGTATAAAATCACAAGGCAGCAACTTCAGCATCACCACTCACCCGCCATGTGAAATACAGTGCATCCGGAAAGTATTCACAGCGCATCACTTTTTCCACATTTTGTTATGTTACAGCCTTATTCCAAAATGGATTAAATTCATTTTTTTCCTCAGAATTCTACACACAACACCCCATAATAACAACGTGAAAAATGTTTACTTGAGATTTTTGCAAATTTATTAAAAATAGAAAAACTGAGAAATCCCATGTACATAAGTATTCACAGCCTTTGCCATGAAGCTCAAAATTGATCTCAGGTGCATCCTGTTTCCCCATATCATCCTTGAGATGTTTCTGCAGCTTAATTGGAGTCCACCTGTGGTACATTCAGTTGATTGGACATGATTTGGAAAGGCACACACCAGTCTATATAAGGTCCCACAGTTGACAGTTCATGTCAGAGCACAAACCAAGCATGAAGTCAAAGGAATTGTCTGTAGACCTCAGAGACAGGATTGTCTCGAGTTACAAATCTGGGGAAAGTTACAGAAAAATTTCTGCTGCTTTGAAGGTCCCAATGAGCACAGTGGCCTCCATCATCCGTAAGTGGAAGAAGTTCGAAACCACCAGGACTCTTCCTAGAGCTGGCCGGCCGTCTAAACTGAGCGATCGGGGGAGAAGGGCCTTAGTCAGGGAGGTGACCAAGAACCCGATGGTCACTCTGTCAGAGCTCCAGAGGTCCTCTGTGGAGAGAGGAGAACCTTCCAGAAGGACAACCATCTCTGCAGCAATCCACCAATCAGGCCTGTATGGTAGAGTGGCAAGACGGAAGCCACTCCTTGGTAAAAGGCACTCCAGCAGCCCGCCTGGAGTTTGCCAAAATGCATCTGAAGGACTCTCAGACCATGAGAAACAAAATTCCGTGGTCTGATGAGACAAAGATTGAACTTTTTGGTGTGAATGCCAGGAGTCACGTTTGGAGGAAACCAGACACCGCTCTTCACCAGGCCAATACCATCCCTACAGTGAAGCATGGTGGTGGCAGCATCATGCTGTGGGGATGTTTTTCAGTGGCAGGAACTGGGAGACTAGTCAGGATAAAGGGAAAGATGACTGCAGCAATGTACAGAGACATCCTGGATGAAAACCTGCTCCAGAGCGCTTTGACCTCAGACTGGGGCGACGGTTCATCTTTCAGCAGGACAACAACCCTAAGCACACAGCCAAGATATCAAAGGAGTGGCTTCAGGACAACTCTGTGAATGTCCCTGAATGGCCCAGCCAGAGCCCAGACTTGAATCCGATTGAACATCTCTGGAGAGATCTTAAAATGGCTGTGCACCGACGCTTCCCATCCAACCTGATGGAGCTTGAGAGGAGCTGCAAAGAGGAATGGGCGAAACTGGCCAAGGATAGGCGTGCCAAGCTTGTGGCATCACATTCAGAAAGACTTGAGGCTGTAATTGCTGTCAAAGGTGCATCGACAAAAAGTATTGAGCAAAGGCTGTGAATACTTATGCACATGGGATTTCTCAGTTTTTTTATTTTTATTAAATTTGCAAAAATCTCA
The DNA here is from genome assembly GCF_016835505.1 of Polypterus senegalus. Lineage (NCBI taxonomy): Eukaryota > Metazoa > Chordata > Cladistia > Polypteriformes > Polypteridae > Polypterus > Polypterus senegalus. Next base: position 33,030,764 of record NC_053170.1, on the reverse strand, counting down.
AGTAAACTTTTTTCATGTCGTCATTATGGGGTATTGTGTGTAAAATTCTGAAAAAAAGATGAATTTAATCCATTTTGGAATAAGGCTGTAACATAACAAAATGTGGAAAAAGTGATGCGCTGTGAATAATTTCCGGATGCACTGTAAATGGGTCACTCTTTTGATTAGCACTCACACTACAAAAATAAATTATTGTTTTTGGGATGTCATTGACATGATAAAGGTCCTATATACAGTAAATTGAAAAGGCTCAGCTTTAATTTTTTCTGCTGACTTACTATAAGACTCTACGTGAGCCACCAAATCTGCTGGTGCTCAAACAGTGTAGACACAAAGATAACCATATTGTGTGGGTAGAGTGTCTTCAGATGGTGTTTAGTATTCAAAGGCACTATATAAAATCACTAGGCGGCAACCTCTATGCCACACTGACTCCTGTATGAGCAAGTTGCTCAGCCTAGTGGCGCTCACCATATTAAAACAAGGTGACTGGTGATTTCACTCTAGAAAGGCAGGTGCTACATTATTTAAAATTATGTCAGTAACACGACTGATGCACTGTATGATCCAAGCAAGCCACTCACTTGATTAGTGATCAAACTGTTAAAATCAGGATGCACTTGCATTGTACATGTAAAATGTCTTGGGATGGGGTTCACTATGGAAAGGCCAGTCATGGCAGAAGGGGTATCATTGGATGCCAGTCCATTGCAGGGAGCACTCATCGTACACCTACTGTATCGACTCATACTGAGGCCAATCAACCTAACTCGCAAGTCTTTGGGAGATGTGGGTGGGAAATCTGAAGGAAGGCCTACACAGAAACCAGGAGAATATGAAAGCTCCACACAGACAACATCCAGGCAAAGGATTCCAACAAGATGCCCTAACTGTTCAGCAGCAACCCTAACTAAAGTTGAACTTTTTGGCCATCAGAATAAACGCCATGTTTGAAAACTGCATATTATCAGAAACACACACTATCATCACTGTAAAGCATGGCGATGGCAGCATCAGCTTGTGGCAATGCTTCTCCACAGCAGGCCTTGGAAGGCTTGAGAAGGTAAAAGGGAAAATGATGGCAGCAAAATAATCCTGGAGGAAAACCCAATGCGGTCTGCAGCAAACCTGCATCCTGGGAGAAGATTTATATTTCAGCAATGATAATGAGCCCAAGCATAAAGACTTTGTTACATAGGAGCAGCTTCAAAACAACAACATTAACGTTCTGGAGTGGCCAAGTCAGAGTCCTGATCTCAGTCCAATGCAGATTTGATAAAGGCTGTTAACTCAAGATCAACATGCAGCCTGACAGAGCTTGAGCAGCTTCACAAAGAAGAAAAGAGAAAATGGCAGAGAAAAGTACAGATGTGTGACAGAGACAGAGACCTGAGCACACAGACTGAAGGCTGTCATGGCGGTCAAAGATGCATCTAATAAACAGAGACCTGAATGTGGGGCATACGTCAATGATCAATCCTTTGGTGTTTTTGTATTTGTAATTAATTTAGACCACTTTGCAGAGATCGGTTGTCACCTTACCGTTAAGAATGTCTTTTCTGTTGATCAGCATCAAAAAAGCTAAATTATTAAATGCACTGTGATTCAATGATGCATGGCAATGGAATGTGAAAACGTCCAAGGGGGTGAATACTTTTATAGGCACTATAAGAGTCCTCTGCTAGTTAGGTTATGTTAAATTGTTATGGTTATGTTAAGTATTTTCTTAGTTATCTTAAAATGTTTGCATATATATTAATACATAGTCAATTTGAGGTTCAATTATATCCCCCACAAGGTGAATTGAAATTGAATATTTGAATTATTTATTGCCCCTCTGACTAGAGACAAGTTTAGTTTATGATCTGCTTGCAGTGGGTAAGGCATGGAGGGCACGCAATTTTCAAACCGTATCCCGTACATGACCATATTGTAAATACAGTATCATAAGTATAAAACATACTGAATATAGTAAGTAAAGAATAGGTAAGCTTGCCATAAAGAAATAACTTTAAATATAGAAAATAACTGAAGTCCAATAAGAAAAAGCTAATTTTGCAGAAGAAACATTTCCTCCTTTTTTGCCTTAATAATTTTTCTCTCTACTGGATTGCTTTGAATTTTCATTAAACCTTTTTAACGTGAACTTTATGGGACTGAGAAATTTCTTTTGTTCCCCGTTTGACTCATGCTGGATCCTACTCCGCCAATTCAGTAGCAGCTCGATTTTGCGAAACTGGAAAAGACACAGACTACACACTGCACTGCAGACCTCCACACTGACTCAGTGTGTGACCCTGAGCGATTCATTCAGTCCGCCATTGCTTAAATAGCATACTTATGGAAATAGCTGCACGACATCCATAAAGTGTCTTGGGATGGCTTCATTATGCTATATAAAATCACATGGCAGCGGCCTTATGTACTCCCCGAGTCGCCCAATTGAGTCACTCAGTGTCACGGGACGTGAGTGTGTTGTATCTGTGGCATCCCAGAAGGCGCTGTATTAAATTAAGTTGGTGAACGCTCCAGAAAAGCTTTGCTCATTCATCATTATTGGTGTCAAATAGCTTGCTGGTAGAATTTAAATGTTATTTTTTTTTAATGTTCTAAGCAAAAGCAGGAGTTACACGGTTAAAATGTTCCATTCAAAGTAGTAAATAAAACAGTTGAAATCCTGCTGCTTGTTAATATACTGTGCTCCTGTTCAACGCCAGGCTGTAAATATAGCTGTTCCCACTGAGAGGCTTAAGCCGTCCCCACCCCCTGCCTTGGCACAATTCATCTGGCTTAAAATACACCCTTTGCTCGGCTTTTTGCAATTTGCAAAAATATTACATTAAAATTTAAAGCCGCAGCACTGGTGCCCATAAAGCTTTTAGTTGGTAATCTGCATACTTCTCTGTCAGAGTTTTTCGGAAGAAAAGAGCCATTATTATTTTAGTGCTATACCGTTCATAACGAGAAAATTAAAATGAGCCTCATCATTAATTATGGCTGTAAAGCGACCAGGGCTTGGTCCTAGCTGGGCTTTTTACGCTTTGATCTTGAATGTTATGCTTTGCGTCTGATTTCCATCTATAGGTAATTTAGTCTGAAAACTAAAATTAGAAAGAGGGTGTCACGGTTCATGCAAATGTGGATGGCTGATTTCCACATAATGCAAATGATTTTTTTTTTTTTTTGTTGTGTTATTTATATGACACTTTGGCTCAGAATTTATGGAGGGGTAGTCACGTTTAAGAACTAGGCTGTTGTGAGCCCTTCTGCTTTATTTATCCTGTTTGGCAGGGGATGTGGACCTCCTAGAACTCAGTATGGTTTAAAGTTAGGACCGCATCTTCCTCACTTTTTTAGCACATTTTCCCAAGTTGATCAAAATGCATTTTAAAAAACTGTGTGGCCCAGTGGTTTGGGTGGCTTCCTGTCAGCTCTAGGGAGCTGGATTCAAATTTCAGTTGCCTGAAAACGTTCTTAAGCTCAATAATGAAAACAAACTGAGGTACCAGGTACTTTAAGGAATAAGGAATATTTTCATTACAAATCCCTGGCTTTATTACAGTACATCTCGATATGCACAGGTTAAAAACATTGGAGTTATTGTACACCCCACACTCTCCTTTGTACCACATATTGTGGCGGACAGCCGGCTGCTAAACCCGGCCAGGACACCTAAAGAGAAGAAGGATGGGGGAAGGCAGCTACTGTGAGACTCTGTCTTCCCCAAGACACCAGATGGCGAGTTCCCTGCAGCATAGCGGTGCTCCGGATTACCGCAGGGCATCATGGAATTTGTATTTCAGCATCACAGCTCTGCTGGGTACCGTGGGTGCCACCAAGAGATGCTGCAGGAAGATCTGGGGATTTGTATTTCCCATATAGCCCGCAAGGAAACCCCAAGTCCTCCATCTGACCACAGAGACGGAGGGACGGAGGCACGGAGGTACTTCTGGGTCAAGGACTATATAAAGGACTACTGAAGACCCGGCAAGCGAGCCGGTGTTGGGAGGTAGTAGGACAGAGCTTGCTGGGAGGAGTGAAGGAGAACTTTGTGTTAATTATTGTGATTACCTTTGTTGAGTCTAAACAGACTACAGTACACCCAAAATTCAGAAGCAAGAGTTGCTACACATTTAAAATCCTGGGATCATACCACTACTTCTTCTTCTTTCGGCTGCTCCTGTTAGGGGTTGCCACAGCAGATCATCTTCTTCCATATCTTCCTGTCCTCTGCATCTTGTTCTGTTACACCCATCACCTGCAGGTCCTCTCTCACCACATTCATAAACCTTCTCTTTGGCCTTCATCTTTTCCTCTTCCCTGGCAGCTCCATCCTTAGCATCCTTCTCCCAATATACTCAGCATCTCTCCTCTGCAACCAATGCAATCTGACTTTGTGTCCTACACATCAAAAATTACATGGGCTACCGGTCCTTTTTTGCATTCCATATATAACTTCTCCTCTTAGTTTTTAAGGCCCTTCATAGTCTAGGCCCCCATATCTGTTTTCTTTATTGAACCCATATGGCCCAGCACACACACTTTGCTCTTCTGAGTCTACATGGCTAACTGTTCCACTGTGCAGACTGCGCACTATGAGTGGTATCGGTCCTCGGTCATGGAGTGCCCTGCCCTTGGAGCTTCGAACTTGTAACTTACTTTCTGCTTTTAATTCTAAACTTAATCTTTTTAATACTGACTGTTGTTGATTTTGTTAACTATGTATATATCTATATATATCTATCTATCTAATATATATATATATATATATATATATATATATATATATATATATATATATATATATATATATATATATAGTGTCCTTCATAATGTTTGGGACAAAGGTGCATTTTTCCTTGATTTTTCGCTTTGCTCCAAAGCTTAAAATTACAAATCAAAACAATTCAGGCATGACTAAAGTGCAGAGTGCAGACTTTCATTTTAAAATGACACCACATTTTCTGCCTGGTCTCCCATTTCAGGGCACAATAATGTCGACCCCTTAAGATTTTTTCTTCAGTATACAGAAAGCCTGCTCAGTTGGATTTAAATCAGGTGACAGGCTTGGCTATTCAAGAATTTTCCATTTTTTAGCTTTGACAAACTCCTGTGCTGCATTGGCAGTATGTTTGGATCATTATCTTGTTATAGGATGAATCGGCGTCCAATGTGTTTGGAGGCACTTAGTGGAACTTGACCAGGTCAGATGTCTCTATACACCTCAAAATTCATTGTGCGACTGCTGTCAACATTTAACATCATCAAAGAAGAGAAGTGTGCCAGGACCTGTGGCAGCCATACATGCCCAAGCCACCATGTTTGACAGATGAGGTGGTATGCCATGGACCTCGGGCAGTTCCTTTTCATTTCCACACTTTACTCCTGCCAGCACTCTGATGGAGGTTCATCTTTCTCTCGTCTGTCCACAAGACCTTTTTCCAGAATTCTGCAGGCTCTTTTAAGCACTTTTTTCACAAACTATAATCTGGCCATCCAGATTTTGTGGCTAACTAGTGGTTTGCATCTTGCAGTGTGGCCTTTGCATTTCTGTTCATGAAGTCTTCTGCTGATAGTGGTCTCTGACACATCCACGTCTGCATCCTGATGACTGTTTCTGATCTGCCAGACAGCCTTTTGTGCCTTTTTCTTTATTACAGTGAGTATTCTTCTGTCATCAGCAGTGGAGGCCTTCCTTTACCTACCAGTCCCTTTGTGATTACTGAACTCACTAGTGCGTTCTTTCTTCTTAATGATATTCCATAAAGTTGATTTAGGTAATCCTAAGCTTTTACTAAAGTCTCTAATGGTCTTGATTTTTATCCTCAAATTGGCTTCTTTGACTTTCTTTGGCACAGCTCCCATCATGAAGGACAATGACAACTACAGACTCCAAAGGGTAGAAGCAAGCCAAGGTATCTTAGGCCTGCACTGCTGAAGCAACGAAACACACCAAAGGAATCACAAACACAATTGTGTCCTTAAATGGGGTGGCAAAGTAGAAAAAGTGTTGTCATTCCTATTGCTGTGACTGAAATGTGTGCAAATCCCCTGAAATGAAAGTCTGCAATGTGCACTTTATTCACATTTGAATTGTAATTATAAACTGTGGAGCAGATGGGTAAATCAAGGAGGAATGTGTTCTTGTCCCAGACATTATGGAGGGCACTTTACATATTGGACTGTATGTTTTAATGTTATGTATTACAGTGCAGTGTTCCTGGGTATCTTGAAAGGAGCTTTTAAATACAATTTATTATTATTATTATGGTGGGGTGGCGTTCTGCCCGGGGTTTGTTTCCTGCCTTGCACCCTGTGTTGGCTGAGTTTGGCTCCAACAGACCCCCGTGACCCTGTAGTTGGGATATAGCAGGCTGGATAATGGATGGATGATTATTATTATTATTAATAAATTAAAAATGTCAATGTTAATGTGGAGCTGCCACATTCCTATAATAGCCAAACTGTTTCTTACCAAAGAGGACAAATCTAAATTGTCCCAGTGTAATAAGTGTATACTGCATAAAGCTGACATCCAGTTCGCTCTTGTCTTGAACCCAATGATGCCAGGTAAACTGCAGCTTCCTGCAATTGCATATGTGGTTTAATGAATGGACTGAAACTAAGGAGCTTAGGTAACAAGTTCAAGTCCCCCCAAAATCCTCCTCTCTTGAATAAAGACTTGAATCGAAGAAAGTGACTTTAAAAGCCATGTTATTTAAGGTTACGGTGTGACTTAGACTTGATTTTTCATTGCTGTTTGCTTTGTAGCACAGCACCCTCTGCTGGGCACTTTAGTTTAGATGAAGAGTACCCAACAGAGACAAAAAAAAGTAAAACAGTCAGATTATTAAAGAACTCGTCAAGTGAAGGGATGATTCCAAGGAGGACTTAGAATAGGAGGTGATACAAAACCTCTACTTCTGTAACTTGGTCTGAGTGTCCGTGACTACCATATGGTGGGGCACGTCAGCTTTGTCACCACTAAAAAACTTTATCATACAAGTGCAGTCTTTCTCTTTGTTAATAGCCTACCCCCTAAAAAGTATTTACCCCAACTCATTGTTTTAACATTTTATTGAATTTATTAAAAGCAAGTAACATTCCATACAAACAAGTCACACTTGACAAAACTAAGTTCAAATTAATCCTCACCCATGAGAAAGAGAGGAAGGGCAACAGCCAGAGTAAAACTTTAAGAGTAAGAAAAAAAAGGGGAGAAAATCCTTTTCCACAATTTAAATGCTAATTCTAAAATGTCATTGATTAGGTCCTGCCAGGTTTTTTTAAAAAAAAAAAACTTTTTTGCACAGATCCCCTAAGCGAGAATTTGATTTTTTCCAATTTCAAATACTGTAGTATATAACATCAGTTACCAACTGACTTAACAGAGATGGGTTAGGATTATTCCAGTTGAGCAAGATGTCTATGTGCCAATAGTGGAGGAAAGACAATTACAATTTGTTTGTCCTTCTCCATTTTAAGCCCATCTGGAAGTCCACCAAACACAGCTGTTAGTGGATTAGGAGGGATTGTGACAGCAAGGCTGTCTGATAGGCCTGCAAAGATTTTGGTCCAGAATGAAGTTAATTTGGTACGCCCCCAAAACATACGACCCAATGAGGTAGGAGCTCGATTGAAATGTTCGCAGGTTGGATCTTGCCCTGGAAACATTTTGGACAATTTTAATAAAAGATTTTAAATTGTATAATTGTATGCTTTGCACATATGGAGATTGAGTAAATTCTGTGCATGGCTGCCTTCCACTTCTTTTCTGAAATGTTGAGTGAGAGATCTTTTTCCCAATGTACTCTGGGATCTTTGAAAGGGAGGGACTTTAAGATGGTTTTATATATTATAGAAATGCTGTCTGAGTCATCAAAAGTGATCAATATTTCTTCCAGAATAGAAGTAGGTGGTAGGTGAGGTTAAACTGGGCAGATTTTGTTTAGCAAAGTTTCTAATTTGGAGGTAGTGAAAGAACTGTGTTGATGGAAAGTTACATTTGGAGTGTAATTGTTTGTAGGATGCAAAGACGTTATTTATGTACAAATCTCTAAGTGATTTAACCATGTATGTTTTCCAAATGTTAAAAACTGCGTATGTTTGAGAGGGTGGAAAAAGATGGGTACTGCGCAGAGGTGCCACCGACAAAAACTTCTCTATCTTAAAGTACTTCCTACAGTGGTTCCATATTCTGAGTGAGTGAAGCACAGTTGTGTTGTTAGTATATTTACGATAACTCATATTTACTGGGGTACAAAGCAAGGAATATAAAGAAGTACAGCTAGATTGTATTTCTGTTGCAGACCAAGCCTGTGTATGTTCATCTATTTGTGTCAAAATCCAGGTTTTTATAACTTGTATATTTGCCGCCCAATAATAAAACTGAAAGTTAGGTAGAGCAATGCCACCTTCTGTTTTAGGTCATTGCAGAGTTGCCCTTTGGATGTGTGGATGGTTTGAATTCCAAATAAATGAGGTTATGATTGAATCTAACTTCTTAAAAAATAATTTGTTAATGTACAGTATATTGGAATGCTTTGAAATAGAAAAAGAGGATATTCATCACCCCCAGCTCATTTTAATGGGTACAAATTAACTTTTAAGCCCACTGAAATTCAGTTCTGGACTTTAGAGTCACATCTGTGGACTTAACAGAATTACTGTCTAGCTAGCAAAAAACCTAGCAGTAAGACAGATCTGGACCAGAAAATGAGATGCGGTCCAAAGCAAAGCTAGAGTCATATCTATTAAGTGCTGTGCTAAAAGAAACTACCATCAGAATTAGAACATTAAGCAAAAATCATTGTCAAAGTACAAAGCAAAAAGAATCGAAAACCAGGAAGATTTCAGAGATCAATTTGCAAACAACATATTTATGTCATCCCAACATCTCAAATGAAGAAACATTAATTGCCGACCTTTAAACGTATCACTTTGCAGCATTAAAATTCATGATCACTGAGGGCATACAACTAGGAACCATGTCCTACTGGCGAACCCCCAAAATGGCAGCAACTTTAAACAAAAAAAAAATGCTGTTGAAACGGCACAAAAAAAATTCATAATGAAATCTTTGAACTTCAAAGACCCAAGGAAAAAAAAATTAAAGGAATACACCACCGATAAATTATATTATTTTATGTTACTTAATCCATTTAGTCTCTAGTAATGGAAAAAATGTTATTCTCATGTGTTTGTAGAGGACGGTGACCTCTGTTTTACTACTTTCTCCAGTGAGTCCAGCCTGACTTCCACGATTGAACCTGGCTTTTTAATCAGTTTATTTCATCTGCTTGCGTCACCTGCGCCAATGCCACTTCCCCAGCACACTACCACATAGGAGAGTACACTGGTCACTACAAACTGGTAGAAAACATGGAAGAGTGGCCTGCATACACCAGACGACCTCAACCTCCACAGCAAACTAAGAGGACTCTGTGTTGGTACCTCACTCAGTCCTGGTGTTCAGAGGCATCCTGAGAAATTTGTATGTCCTCATCACCTCCACACCATATCCTCATCATCAACGAGTAGTGGCCCAGAGTGGGCTTGACCATCTTGAAGTCCTCAGTTACATCATTCAAAGTCTTCCACTAGTGCCCTGTATTCATTCTCTTGCCCACTGCTGATACACCAAGCTGTGGAAGTACCATCAGAAAATTTCTGAAGATGACATTATTCAGTACTGCATCTAAAGTCTGAGGAGCACAGGGTAAACATGAAGGAGCCGAGACAATTCTCTGTGCTAGCCAGATAGCTATAACAATACACAGCTCTGAAGCTGCATAAACTGTGGTCTACCAGTTAAGTACTCCATTATCCAGGACACAATGGTAGCATTAATCCTCACTAAACCAGAGCTTCTCCAACTGCATGGTGTTAAATGTATCAATCCACCTTAATAAAAGGTGACGGTGTGTCTCTTCAGTTGCTAAGATTCTGTCATTCCAACATAATTTTAGTAATAGAATGACATATTCAGTGCATTCTAACAGGTGGTGTGTCACAAACATTAAACACTCCTTTTACGAATCCCAAATCAAATGGCATATAACAGACATATGAATTGCATGGTGCACTGCAAACATTACTGCCGACGCCTACGTTGATTAGTTAGATTTTAATCCAACTGGTAGCACAGCTAATATTCTATCAAAAGATATCATATCCTCACTCAACTACCCTGTTTCTCCAGATGGAAGTTACAGTGAGGAGCTAATGTATGCCATAGCAGTTATGGACCATTAGGGCACATACAGCCACCCTAACCCCGACACAGACAGGCTGAGACATAAATTCCTACACAGCACACCTTTATTTACACATGGGGGCTAAGGAAGCGCCCCCCAACAAGAGCACAATGTCCAGGTCAAACAGTACAGTATAAATCAATAAAGCACAGTCCTTTTCTCCTTCACTCCTCTTCACAGGCTTTGTCCTTCTCCCTTCCAATTCTGGCCACTGAATAGTGGCGACTGGCCCCTTTTATACGGAAGAAGTGCTGCCAAATAGGGCCCTGTAAATGTTGTGGCGCCCTCCAGGGTTGAGCTTGCCAAGGGGGCTGCCCTCCATCGGTCCAGGGAAGAAACCGTCCTAAAATACTCTCTCGCCTGGTCCTTCCATTTTCAGATCGTCCAGACCTGGTAAAGGCCCCGGCCATCTCACACATAAAAGTATAAAATGCAAGCCATGCTCATGTGTGTCCAGGAGGGAGTGATAGCTCCCTGGCTGGACCAGGTTCAGTGTTGGTGTTGGGAAGCACACTGTGGAAAGGTCATTCTGCTTAAAGTGCTACCTCAAAGCTGCAATGGTGACAAAATAATCACAACACTAAACACACATTAATCACAACGCAAATAAGAAGTTTGAACGTAATTTGTATTAAGCAATCTTTCAGCACAGACATCCACAAGGAGGCTCTCTTGGGAGGTCCAAGATAAAAGTCAACAGGGTTGAACACAGCAGTTAGGTGGTCTGGGTGCTCCAGCTGGTATCTTCTCCAGATGCTGTGTGAGCGTGCAGAAGGTTAGAGTGAGGAAGGTTATAAAGAGCCACAATCCAAAAGTGTTGAGGTTAAGCAGATCAGTGGCTGCAGTGCTCCAGCGTGTCCCAGCATGCCAGGGTGTGGTAACATATTTGTAGCTTTAGGATAAGATTGCTTTGGCACAATAAATAAATCAGTGTCTGTCAAGGAGATCTGACTTGAGTTTTTTTAGAAGTCTCTGTAAAACAAGTAACTTTCTGTCTTTCTCCTGGCAGAGCCCAAGAAATGCTTTGTCATGGAGAGCAAGAATAAAAACAAAGACAAACAAAACATAACAAAAAGAGAAAAAGCAAGCATGGCAACATAGTGACAGTAATAAAAATCAGAAATACAACTATATACTGTACAAGCAAGCTGTTTAGATGAGAGCAAATCTTATTAAATACACAGAACACAGTGACGCACTCAAAACCATTAATCTTCTCTGCTGCCCACACCAGGCTTTCTAGTTTTTGTAGCTTTACTATATAGAAAGTTTCGATGTAAGCACATACCTTGCAGACACCCCACGTGGTGCACATGACACAAGGCTTTGTGATGGCTTTCTGGATCAGCCAGCTACCTTTTTCCCTTTAGAAGCAGGAACATGTCACTCATGTTATCCATCCACTGATTATTTTGAACCTGCACACTCCAGTTCAGGATGGCAAGGTGTGCCAGTGTATCTCAGCAGTTTCAGGAGCAACACATCTCTGGAAGATGTACTGTAAGACTTAAAACTAGAGGATCTGGAGAAATCCCCCTCCCCCCCCACTCACACACACACCACATGTAAATTCCACACAGAAACAAACCTGCATGCCCAAACCTGTGATCCAGCAGTGATAGCCTGTGTTCTGCCATGCCACCTGCCTCCAACTAATTATACCACTTTTCTTCCAGCTGTTCAGAAGGAAAATAACAAAAAAACAAAAAAATCAGTAACAAAGTCAAAGGCATGGCATAGTCTCGAGCTCCCTCTGCTGGGAGAAACAGAATTTGCATTTCATTTTTCATTCTTTATTCAGACACTTCGATTTACGTTACAAATAATTAGGTCACACTCAACACCGGAGGGCTGTAGCGAAGGAGGTTTCTTTCTGGCCATATCAATAATCAAAGGCCTAAAGTATACCTATAAGTTAACACCTTGTAGGTTTAGAGTGATATTTGTTTTGCTCTTCTAACTGATATTCACACTTGTTACTCTGTTGCTGGTCATCTGTCATATTTTCTAACTTTTTTCCCTAAATTTCCACATTAAGCATTTAAATTTCCAATGTTCTGACACGGACATGAATGTTATTGAAATTGCAGGTCTTCTTCATTTGGAAATGTACCCATTATGGACAGTCCAGTCTTAATTCACTTACAGTGACATTTAGACAAATACAGTATTCCAGAAACGTGATTGCGGCTTCTTTGTACCAACAGCAACATGTCTGCATATTGCTTGGGCCTGGAGGAGCCAAGTCAGAAGATTTCTTTCTTTTTAGTTTTCTTCTTTGATCAGACCAAAGCGTGATTGATTGATATATACACACACACACTTATCTGCCTATTTATGGATTTATTTATTAAAATAGCTTCTGTAGAAAGCCAAATTCCCCCCCAGGATACAAATAAAGTTCTATCCAAGTATGCTTATGCTAATGACACACATAATTGTAAATTGTGTTTTTATTGAACAAACCTATCAAACATTCACAGTATGCTGTGGGGAAAACAACAACAACATTTATTTATATAGCACATTTTCATACAAACAGTAGCTCAAAGTGCTTTACATATTAAAGAATAGAAAAATGAAAGACACAATTATAAAACAAAATAAATCAACATTAACATCGAATAAGAGTAAGGTTCAATGTCCAGGGGGGACAGAAAAAACAAAAAAAAACTCCAGACGGCTGGAGAAAAAATAAAATCTGTAGGGATTGCAGACCATGAGACCGCCCAGTCCCCTCTGGGCATTCTACCTAACATAAATGAAACAGTCCTCTTTGGATTTAGGATTCTCATGGAAGGGCTTGATGATGATGATGATGGTCACGAAGACTTCTGCCTTTTAATCCGTCCATCATTGTTGGTGCATCATGAAGCTTTGAGTAGGTGGAGGTGGCGCAGGCCACCACCACAAAGAAACCGGAAAAAGAAACAGAAAAGAGAGTAGGGGTCAGTAGCGATTTTAGAGCCACCATGAATAGTTATTTTGAGGAAATTGAACATATAGAGTATCAAAGCAAAAAGAAAAAGCAAGTGAACCCCTAGCTTTAATAACTTTGCTAACTGGATGAACCTCCTTTGGCAAGAATAACCTCTAACAAGCTCTTCCAGTACTGCAAATCAGCCCTGCTCAACGTTCAGGAAGAATTTTAACCTAACTGAGCGCTCAGTTCATTTCAGCGGGGTGCCTAGTTCTAGGGAGAGTAGCCACAGTACTAAATTATCTCCATTGATACAGCATTTGTCTAACTGTGAACTGATGAATATCTAAATTATTTGAAATTACTTTGCAACCCTTTCCAGCTTTGTGCAAACCAACAATCTTGGATCATAGATCTTCCGAGGTCTCTTTTTTTGTGAGTAATGCTTCTTGTGGATAGGACACTCAAAATTTCTGAGCCTTCTTCATACATCAAAGCATCTCCATGCCACAACCCCAGTCTCATATTGGTCACACTCCAGGTTTGCTGACTCCAATTAACTTTTTTTGAAATCTTCAGCCTTGGCGTTCCAAACTACACTTTGAATGTTTGAATGACATTCAAATACATACAGGAATAATACTATAATTTGTACATTATTAGTTAAAACAAGACCATGTTTGTTCATTACTGTAACTTCAATGAAGATCAGACCATATTTTATGACAAATCTTATATATACTGTATATATGCAGCTATTTCTAAAGGGTTCAGATACTTTTTTCTTGCCACCGTAGTAAAGATCCCAAAAACATGCTTTGGGTTTCAATCCTGTGAATTGTAATGGAACACAATTAGGAGCGAATTTTCAAGTGTAACTAGAAATACATTTTGGTAACTGGCAACAAAAAGGAAAACAACTCGATAAATTGCCTTATGGGCCCCAAGAATGGCTTCCATTTTTCTTACACTATTAGATAAATTTAATATCACCCATTCATGAAGAGTTCTGTGACTTACTATGATGATGATGGATGATGAAAATGCCATACATGCAAATGTAGGGTCAGATTTATAAAACTTGGGTATGCACTGGAAAAGTAGTGTAATGTGACATGGCCTTAACAAATCCTACACTCAGATTTTGTTCCAGTGAAGGATACTAACCCTAACCTAACCCTAACTACAAAGAGGACTAGTTAATTTATGTTAGGTAGAATGCCCAGAGGGGACTGGGCGGTCCCATGGCCTGGAACCCCTGCAGTTTTTATTTTTTTCTTCACCCGTTTTTTTTTTTTTTGTTTGTTTTTTCTGTCCACAATGGCCATCTGACCTTACTCCTTTACTATGTTAACTAATGTCTTATTTTATTTTCTTATTCTGTCTTTTATTTTTCCTTTCTTCATTATGTAAAGCACTTTGAGCTACTTTTTGTATGAAAGTGTGCTATATATGCTATATAAATAAATGTTGTACTGTTAATGCTACAGCATACAATGATGTGTCAGACAACTGTGTGTTTCCAACTTTGTGGCAACAGCTTTGTAAAGGTTCTTTTCTGTTCCAGCATAATTGTGCCCCTGTACACAATGCCATTAAGGAGATAGGAGAACTCGGGCGGCCTACACAGAGTCCTGACCTCCACTCTACTGCACACCTTCAGGGTGAATGGTAACGCTGTTTACAAGCCAAGTCTTCCCATCCAACATCAGTATCTAACCTCACAAATGGTCTTTTGGCTGAATGGGCACACAGTCTCACAAACACACTGCAAAGTCCTGTGAATAGCCTACCAAGAAGGGTGGAGGCTGTTGTAGTCGCAAAGCAGGAGCCAACTCAAATGTTAATGCCCATGGTTTCAGAACGGGTTTTCATAAAGTTGATATAGGTGTAATGGTCAGGTGTTCACAAACTTTTCGCCATATAGTGAATTAATATTTAAGTGTGATGCAAGATGGGGAAAACTGGCCAGTGTGCGACCTCTCAGAACCCAGAGACTACCATCACAATGGCTTTAGATCTACATATACCTCCTTTGAGTGCAGTTTTCATGACACTGAACTGTAAGTAAATTCTACAGCAAATGACAAGGAACGAATTACAACTTTGTAATCTCAACCCCAAAAGGAGATAAATGGCTTTGAATAACCAGCTTAAAGGCCAAGTTATAGAAGTCCAGTTAGCACTGGAAAATTTGCTAAGTCCACCCAGGACAAAAAAATAAAAACAATAAAATAAAAAGAACCTGAAAGCATGTATGAAGACACCTTCAGATTACAGCCTACCTCAGTGATGCGTACCTTTGATCCAAATGTCTGACTTCCAGCACCAGCTTTTCAAATGCCATTGGGTGCAATGCCGCGTCGTCTTCACCTTCAGTGGAACCAAGAAAGTGTGAAGCACACAATATGACCTTTGTAACCATCATGCTGTTCTGAGACAGATTATAAACTGAGACTCATTAAACTACATTAAAAGGGCACTAATATAAAGAATACCTTTTTTTAAAGAGGGAGCTCATTCACCATCTGTGAAATGACAACATCCTTGAAAATGTAAAAGTTTGATTTTATGCTGTTAGATTATTCTGCATACAACCTCAACTACTCTTTAGGGACAGTTTAACTGTATGAAGATACATCAAAAAAGTCCAACTATCAAACAACTTGTTGAGGCAGCCTTCTCTGGTGCCACCATTTTCTGACAGGACATTTTTCAATAACACATTATTGTTATTGCCTATAAGATGAATGTAATCTTCTCTTAGGACTACGTCTATTTAAGCATGTGCAGGACATTGATAGGCCCCAGGAAACAACTGGCACCAAACCCTCATCACACCGTTGCTTAGAACATCTTGGCGCCTATATAACACGCTGCCTCTTGCAACGTCATTTATGGGAGTATCATCTGATAGTAATTACCATTATTCTGTATCAATAAATTACTCTTTTGTTGAGCATTGGAATATAATGCCAACTTTACACCAGTTTTCCTATAAAACAGATCATTGATTCTTGGTGCATTGTTCACTATGAACCAGATTTAAGAGTATCTGGGCTTCGGACTCCTCTCCTAGCTGGATGCTTTCCATGTGGCATTGGCCCGTTTTCCTTGCATCCCCTTGACAATTCCACCTTTATAATAAGAGGCACTCTGATTTCAGGTCCGTTATCCTGTGTGGCACAGTCTGTTTTTTCCTTTCAAACCAACACCCCATTCAGGAAGCATTTGTTTTAGGTCAACATAGAGGAGTTCCATTTTGAAAATAAAGATGGCTATTTTGTAAAAGAGTATTTTCTTCTTTTTCACCCTGATCTCTAAGGCGTTGATTACATTAGCCTGCTTCATTAACCTTCCCGCTAGCAGGAGAAGGTGATAGGATATAATTATACTTCAAGCCCTTCTCACTCAGTTCCACTTTTTTGTCAGGTGTTACGAAAGCTCAGTTGAGTCTTCCCAGCAGTCTTCACTATTCCTGATAAAAGCTGAATGTCAAACACAATTAATTAACTCAACAGGGTGGGCACAATGTCCCTCATAAATTGGATGTGATGTTAACTCTGTGTGTGGCTGGCATTTATCCCATGGATTCTGCTGTGCAAATGAAAACAAACTCAGAAATGATGATTTCCATTTAATTTATTTAATACTGTTACAAATACTCTGTTTGTTGCTAGCCTAAAATGCAGAATATTTCATAAATGACCAAATCCAGGTGATTTTTGTTGTCTCCAACCAGCTGTCATTGAAGCATTCCCCACTGTTATGAAGCAAGTCACTGCTCGCTATCCTAGTCAAAGGCAGCAAGACAACCAGTCATCACACAAAAGGTTGTTGGCACAGCATGGACAGGATTGCAACCGACTGCATACCCCGCCTTTGTAGCAATAAAGGGGAAAGTCAAACAGTTACAATAAGTGCTCACTGTTCAGAGGGACCACCCATTTTCTTTACCCAATTAAACCTTTACATGACTGTGGAGAAATCAATGTTCAAATGTGTCACTGAGAATGACTCATGAATGCCATGCACAAAATGTCAGTCAATCACAGGGCACAGAATGGAGATCATGAAAGCTTTATACTCACACCCACTTCTTTATACCAATCCAAGTTACAAAGTCCAGGAATCACAATTACAACCTCAGACTGTCTCTGCCTAATCCAGCTGGGGCCTCAAGGGCAGAAGCAGATCCCAATATCACCAAGTGCAAGGTGGGAACTAGCTTGGATGGGGTGTGCCAGTCCATTAAAGGGCACACTCATATAGCTTAACTTTGGGATTGTAAATTGACCCAACCTCAAGGGATGTAAAAAGAAAACTGGAGTATTCAGAGAGGGAAAAAAAAAAAAAACCCACACACCACCATGAGACACTGAAGGACCCTAAAAACTCCACACGGAAAATGAGTGAGCAGATTCTAACCCAATACTCTGGCACTGTAAGGCATAAAACACGTTGACTTTGCAAAGGTAATGTAAGGTAATGTAAACATTTTAATGCATACCTTACGGACACAATTTGTACGATTGAAGGGTTTCAAAACAAAGGAATTATCCCTTCTGCATTACTATTATTAACACCAAGTCATGGAATCAGGGGAATATCATCTGCTCAGACCTGTCCCATGTACAACAAAATGCAAAAATACTCCTACAGCAAGACTGACAATCTTTACAGAGGAATCGCATTACAACTGGTAAACAAGATTAACACTGAATAACATCCCCACGGTTTACAACTCAACCTTTCTTAATTTCCATATTTGTCAGGATGTTAGCACCAAAGCATAATCCTTTTTGATCCTTAACTAGTAATCCTTTATCAAGATTAAAATATTGAACAGGTTATAAAAACAAACTCAACAATTGATCATGGGAACCGCCACCCCACAAATGTATTTTCTTTATTTTCTGGCCAAATATATTAAATGATACCATAAAAATGCAAGCAGTATGGTCATGATAGGTTCCAGTTGAGAAAACACTGAATATTCAACTTGCATCCATATACAGTATGATCACATCATACATCAATATGTTACGAGCACAGACACATTTAAATTATTTTCAGCAGTTCATATGAAATTTTAAAACTGGGGTACAGAACATGGCTTTTTAAATCTTACCTTGGGAGTCTAGTATGACCTTTAGTAGTTAAAAATAATTCCAAGCTTGCAATCTTAAATGCTGCAATAATTAGCACACTTGCTATACTTTCAAAAAAGTAGCTGACATTCTAGAAAAATTAAATATCAAATTAAGTCAGTTTAAAAAAAACACACGTTTAAAAACACATTACTAATGTTGTGCATGATTTTTTTTTTTTTTAACTTTAAAATTTCCCTCCTTAACTTATTTGGGTGAAAACTACTGCTAATTTCACAATACCACACAAAAACAATACAATTCATACTGAACAAATTGATTTGGATCATTTTAAAGTCTCCCTGTACCAACTGTAAACTGCAATTCACAGCTAGAAAGTATATATATATATATATATATATATATATATATATATATATATATATATATATATATATGGAATGGTTTTCTGCCTTGTGGCTACTGGAATTCTCTTCATTCTCCCTATGATCTAAGGAGAAAGGGCATAGCAGATTTAGAAAATCAAAACAAAAATATTTTTTCAGGCTCTCTCATTCATTTTCTCAATACACTGACTGGACCTGGCATAGCCTAGTTTCCAATGTAGCTTTATTCTTTATAAAAAAAAAAAAAAAGGACATGAAATTAACACAATTTCTAGGACAGATGCACTTCTTGTTTAACTGAAGACATTCATATGATCACTTTTCACATTGATAATAGATTTTATTGGGTCATGACTAGCCAAAGCCTAACCCACGAGTTATGGTGGTCCAGAGGTTATTTCATATTTAACATTTTAAACAAAAACTGCAGTGACGTAAGGACTACAGAGAAATTTCTCGAGATATGTCTGAAATGTACCAGTAGTCATGACTGACACACTCGGATTTACATTATGAAGAATACTGTGGACAGGGCTTTGAATTTGTTGGAGTCACCATCAATGATGGTCTCAAGTGGGCACAACAAATCTATGCTACTGTTGAGAAGGTTCACCAACAACATTCACTTCTGAAAACATCTGAGGAAAGTCCAGAGGTCTTTCTATGCTCACCAACTTTTATGGATGCATAGTGAAGTCCATCCTTCATATCATCATGATAAACCACTTCCACAGTTCAGGACTACAAAATACAGTACTACAGAGAGAGTGGTGATGTTGCTATTCAATATTACTGTCAAACAGCTCCATTATGTTTAGAACACACAAAATAAAACATGTTACCTTAGAAAGTCTAATGGAATTATTAATAACAACCATTTTGCATAGTCCCTTTTCTCTCCTTTCCATCATGCAGAACGGTCCAGAGCCAGTAGCACTCACAGTAATTGATTCAGGAACAGTTTTAATCCACAGGTCAAAAGGACTACTCAATCACTACTCATATTGACAAACTTGAGTGGTTCTTGTATATATCACCTGATGTGGTCTACGATGTAGGATGTTGTATTGACGGAGTGCATTTCAAATCAATGTCTCTTGATATTGTACTGTCACTGATATTTAAGCAAATAAGAATTTGTTCATGACAATTTTTTTTTTTTTAAACCAACTTCCCTTAAAATAAAATAAAAAAATGTATTGTAGCCAATTTTGCCCAGAGGGGACTGGGCGGTCTCTTGGTCTGAAACCCCTACAGATTTTATTTTTTTCTCCAGCCTTTGGAGTTTTTTTTTGTTTTTTCTGTCCACCCTGGCCATCGGACCTAACTCTTATTCTATGTTAATTAATGTTGACTTATGTTTATCTTTTATTGTGTCTTCTATTTCTCTATTCATTTTGTAAAGCACTTTGAGCTACATTTTTTTTGTATGAATATGTGCTATATAAATAAATGTTGATTGATTGATTGATTGAATTTTGCATCCATTACTTGTCAGAAAGCATTCATTTTTTTGTCTTTCATACCAGTTACTTGTGCTTTTTCTATGCAAAATTCAGTCTGACAATAGCAACAGTCACACACAGATCCCTAGAAATTAGCTACTTAACACTTTTGGAATTCAGTTGGATCTGCCTACTCACATGTAAAGGACAACCCCTTAAATTCCACGGCTTTTCTGACAATCCCGAAAACTGTAGTAAAAAGTTAATGATAAATAAGGCCCACACTCTCATCAGTTTGTTTGTAACCTTCATCTCAAGGTTATATATATCCTATACTTTAACTATTTGCAATCTAACCAACTACCAAACATTTTTGAAATGGTTAACCCTGTGTGGCAGGTGGGTGCGTATTTCTGAAAATGATCACAAGAAAGCACAGATCACAAATACACCTATGTAAAAGATCACAGCAGGTTACCAGGTACAGTAAATTGTTTAGGCCAGGGGTGCCCACACTTTTTCGGCTTGCGAGCTACTTTTAAAATGACCAGGTCAAAATGATCTGCCTACATTAAAAATGATAGATAAGAGTATCAGAGGTGGGTATTAACGAGTTACATTTACTTGAGTAACTTTTTCAAAAAAATTGTACTTCTAAACAGTAGTTTTACTGCACCATACTTTTTACTTTTACTTGAGTACATTTGTGTAGAAGAAACACTACTCTTACTCCGCTACATTGGGCAACACTCGAATCGTTACATTTTTTCCCCCCCATTTGATAAAGTCTGACAAACAATTTTTAATTTAATCAAGTGGCAAATTCCATAGGGAGGATATATGATAGACTAACATTTAAAAAAAAAATTTTTGAACACAACGCGATCTACCTGCACTACCTTTTCAATCTACCGACCAATCGCGATCAACACATTGGGCACCCCTGGCTTAGGCAATCATTTGCACATGACCTCAACCCAGCTTTTAACAGTAAATGTCTGGGATAGCCTGCAAGTATGAAAGTGTCATTTATAAGATAAAACAAGAGTGAATGGGAGGTCCTCGTGGTCCTATTAAAAAACAAAAAAACTCAGGTTTAAGTGCACATAAGAAACAGATGATTCTTCACATGGCAATACAAGTTTTTGGTCCCTACTGTCTCAAAAAGGTGCAAACTAAGGAATAGTAGTTATATGCTACTACAACCAGTGGCTTTTAACATATACTATAGGTATGTTAAAGAAAAGTCAAGTAGAAGTAGCATTTTCAAGGCAACTTTGCGCACAATAAAATACAATATAACAGACAAGAGTGATGCCTTGTTATTTTTTTTATATATATAAATAAAAAAGTAAACACTGAAAACACTGAATTTTTGAAGATGACAAAAAGCTGATGTTTCACGGTCTACTAAAGGTGAGCTCAACAACAGCATTATCACAGTTAAAGTTAATACAAGTGAACATTACAAAAATACAAACTTAAGACATTCAAATCTGTAATGTCAACTTCAACCCAGTAAACACTATGAAGGCTTTTACAAGTCAGATGACATCTTTTTTGATTAGTGAATATTAATAAATATCAAACTTCTGTGACATTCCCCTTTTTTTAGCTTCAGTTTCATAAAAATGTATGCAATCTCAGGAAGCCATATGCACTTTTTAAACATTGCTATTCAGGACAATCATGGTAAGCAGCACACGGAGGCCATGTGAGGTCTTGAATTACTGTTCCTTCTTGCTGCTTAATTTAATACGCACTTTGTTCCTGAAGTAAAAAGCAGTCATGATACTGCAGCACATCATGAAGACAAAGAGGGCAGAGAAGTCATACACAGAGTCACCATGTAATTGATGATATACAGACCTCCTTGTCATAAAATCAAGCCTTACAGCTTCAATCTGTGCCACTGTGCAAAGCACCAAGAATACATGAAAGATCTGGTGGCCTTGGCCAATAAAATCACACTTCCCTGGGAACCACTTCTCTGGATGAGGATAGGAAAAAAAGTAGGCACTGACCAAGAAAAACAAGACCTGATACTTGTGGTAAACCACAGCTTCATCACATTGTTGAATTAAGTGGCAGTGATAAATTCTGTGAATCACAGGGCTGATGTCCAAAATGTAAGCAAGGCCTGATGGCACCACCTGACAAAGTTTGCGTATTGTCTTAGGCAGCTGATGACTCTTGTATTTTCCATAGCAGCACCCTGCACAAGAAAGCCAAGCCAAGAAAGCAGCCATAGGAAGAAAGATACCTCGAACCAAGGAATGCCACTCTACCTCTATAGCGTAATAGAAGTGCACCAGAGCACTTCCATATTGATAGACTGCCACACCGACATAATCCAAAAAGAAAAAAGTATAGTGGGAAAGTTCAGATTTGGCACATAATAGATGTGCCACAGCACTACATGATAGGTATATAAAAGAGGACAGAAGGATTATGAAAAGAGGCTGAGATTGTGGGTCTCGCAGAAAATCCACCACCTCAGAAAACTGCTTGAATTTCATCAGAATGATGAATGCTGCAACAAGGTGGGTCCACACACTAACTGCCTCATTGTGTCGTTGGAACAGAGTCAGGAAGTAGTAACGCCATTTCTGATGAAGTGGTCTGTAGCCAGAGAAGATATATGGCTCTCTGAAGACCCGAGGAACATCACAGTCCTTCAAAGTACAGGGCAGAGTTGGAAATCTGACCTCCAGGAATCGTGGGATTTGACGAATCTGCTGTACATTGATAAACAGTCGGCTTATCTGTTCCATAACAACAGTCGCCATGACAGGATGAAGTTGGGCACCACTTCCAATATCTGCAAGAGTTGGAGGAAACGGATTAATAAACATGTCACTTCCAATATCAGCTTTTCACTATTACTGCTGCTAAATGAAGGCATTAGTAAAACTACAGATCAGCAATGGAATGGTATCACTGATGTACAAATCATCATGTGTTAAGGGGCACCATCCGCTTGCTTACAAAACACTAAGCACCTGACATTAAGACTTGTTACAAACCATCTCTGGTCTATTAAGTAATAGAAGCAAACATATTCCTGCCATAATTACTATGAAGCATTCATCTGACCAGAGATAATACAAATTGGCAATTAAAATGTTATGTGGTAAAAAATTAATCTTATAGCAAAAAGGAGGCAAAAAAAAAGAGGGGTTGACTTGTTTGATGATAAATCTGAAAAATGGTAAGCAAAATAAAAATGAACTAAAAGATTGTGACAATGAAATACTCACTGATGTAAAGAATTCAATTTGCTTGAAATTCAAAGATGCACTCTAAAGGGAAAAAAAATTAAAACCTCTGGTCACTCCATTAAATACATATTTTTAGATTCTCAGAAATAATATTGCAGATGTTACCAAATCAAATCAATTACTTTGAAAAGCTTACACTTCCTGTTAGGGGAACCTATACAAAAGTCAGGTGTTTTAAATACATTTCCTAATGGATGCAGTTATTGTAGGTTACACTGAAAACATCAAAACCAAGGTCTTGCTGTTAATGGATTCATCAGTTGTTTACGGCTTGCTGTTGCTGTCATTCTGCACATCAGAAAATTTGAAGGCATATTTACTTTCACAGAAAAGGCAGCACATTTTAAAAACTAGCATTATGCACTCTATTTGTCAGCTTTTACATCCCCTAAAAATATTCTTAATGAATATAAACAAATAAAAACTGAGCAGAGCTGACTGCTCCACTTTTATCTGTATTGTTATTTTCACTTTATTATGGAGAGAAACAAAGAGCAACAAACAAGCTCAGAAAGGTAAAATGGCAATCTAAAAATGGTGTACCACTATGCTAAAGGCTACTCCAACAATATTTATTTTAAAGTTCATAGGGACACACCATTTCCAAAGAGCCATTTCGGAGAATGGAAATAAGCTTGAGCACATCAATTATTTAGGCAACATGGTTCTTTGAAGAAAGGGTGGTCTCCTTAAAAAACTAGATAGATTGATACTTTATTAATCCCAAGGGGAAATTCACTGCATAAGGAACATTTCAGACCCCTTATCTAACTGTACTGTATCCTTGTATAAGAATTTTACATGAGTCAGTGTTCCAGAACCGTTTTCAACAAGACTATTATAGGTTTTCTTTCATATTTATAAACTTGTAAAGACATGCACATTTTAGAATTAAAAATCTTACAACACAATTTATCTGAGGAAATTAAAAACTGAGTAGGTGAAGGTGATAAACCAGCATAAAAAAAAATAAAATTCTTCTTGCAGTATGTGTTAAAAAAACTCTTATCTGTACTCCTGTCAAGTAAGGAGACCAAATACCAGTGAATTAGTGAGCAGGCCATCATAAGGGGGGGATGTCATGAAAATCCTTTAATTGAGCAAACCTTTAAAAAGTTTCATAAACATCTACATCCAATAAACAGTGAAAATCTAAGTATAAAATGTGCATTAAAACATACATAAAATAAATCTCCAATTTTCATACTGAACTATTCTTCAGAGTGAAGTCAATGATGAAATCATCCTATAAACTCATCCACTCATATTAGGTTTAAAAAATAAGATGGCTTTAGTCTGATTTTCACAGAATATCTGCCACTTTCACAAACATTTCTGCAATGTTTTTAGGCTTTCCCACAACCATTATCTCTTCTGGAGCTTACACCACCAATCTCCTAAAATGCCCTTTTTATTCCCTGCCTTTTCACAGGACAGTGAAAATAAGGTCACCTCACTGTGTAAGTAAACTGTTCTACAAATGTATTCTTGTACCTGTGCATGTGCATTCATGCGTCACCTTACTTCATATATTCCAAAAGCATACACGCAGGCACCCCACTGCTGCACCAACTATATCCCTAGCCAGAGCGCAAAAAGAAAATGCATGTTCCAAAATGCTGTGCATGCCAACTGTCTTAACATTGCTTACCTCAACTTGAGATCCACTCTCACAACAGTGCCAAACACATTGCGTGATCCAATCATCCAGAATGTGGCAAACTCACAAACACAGGTGTAAATCAAGTGAGTGAAACAATTTCACCATAAAAAAAAAATAAATAAAAATGACATAATTATTATAATCCTTTCCCTATACCTAATAGGGATAAAAACATCCACATAAATGTGCTCCATGACAGCACTAAACAAATTGGAAATCTACAATCTAGGCGATTTTTCTGTAGGTGAATTACTGTCTTAAAAGGCAATGTCTTTGGGTATGGACATATATAAACTGCTCAAAAAATTAAAGGAAAACGTTTTAATCAGAGTATAGCATCAAGTCAATGAACCTTCTGGGCTATTAATCTGGTCAGTTAAGTAGCAGAGGGGGTTGTTAATCAGTTTCAGCTGCTTTGGTGTTAATGAAATTAACATCAGGTGCACTAGAGGGGCAACAATAAGATGACCCCCAAACCAGGAATGGTTTAACAGGTGGAGGCCATTGATTTTTTTCCCTCCTCATCTGTTTTGTCACTAATTTTGCATTTGGCTACGGTCAGTGTCACTACTGTTAGCATGAGGCGATACCTGGGCCCTACAGAGGTTGCACAAGTAGTCCAACTTCTCTAGGATGGTGCATCAATATGTGCTATTGCCAGAAGGTTTGTGGTGTCTTCCAACATGGTCTCAATGGCATGGAGGAGATTCCAAGAGACAGGCAGGTACTCAATGATAGCTGGACAGGGCCATTAAAAGGTCCTTAACCCATCAGCAGGACCGGTATCTGCTCCTTTGTGCAAGGAGGAATAGGATGAAAACTGCCAGAGCCCTACAAAATGACCTCCAGCAGGCCACTGGTGTGAATGTCTCTGACCAAACAATCAGAAACAGACTTCAAGAGTGCCCAACATCCTCTAGTGGCCCCTGTGCTCACTTCCTGGCACCGTGGAGCTTGATTGGCATTTGCCATAAGATACCAGAATTGGCAGGTCCACCACTGCTGCCCTGTGCTTTTCACAGATGAGAGCAGGTTCACCCTGAGCACATGTGACAGATGTGAAAGGGTCAGGAGAAGCCATGCAGAATGTTATGCTGCCTGTAACATCGTTCAGTATGACCATTTTAATGGTGGGTCAGTGATGGTCTGGGGAGGCATATCAAAGGAAGGACGCACAGACCTCTACAGACTAGACAGTGGCACCTTGACTGCCATTAGGTATCACGATGAAATCCTTGGACCCATTGTCAGACCCTATGCTGGGGTAGTGGGTCCTGGGTTCCTCCTGGTGCACAACAATGCCAGGCCTCATGTGGCAACAGTATGCAGGCAGTTCCTGGTGGATGAAGGAATTGATACCACTAACTGGCCCCCATGCTTGCCTGACCTAAATCCAATAAAACACCTCTGGGACATTATGTTTCAATCCATTTGACACCGCCAGGTTGCATCTCAGACTGTCCAGGAGCTCAGTGATGCCCTGGTCCAGATCTGGGAGGAGATCCCTCAGGACACCATCCGTCATCTCATTAGGAGCATGCCTCTACATTGTCAGGCATGTGGGGACCATACAAACTACTGAGTACAATTTGGAGTTGCTGAAATGACATTTCGGCAAAATGGACTAGCCTGCCGCACAATTTTTTCACTTTGATTTTTGGGGTGTCTTTGAATTTTGCCGTCTGCAGGTTGATAATTTTCATTTCCATCAAATGATGTGGCATCCTTTCGTTCCTAACACAATACCCAGTTCATATCAGTATAGATATTCAGCAGGATTCCCCATTCAGATCTTATGTTTTCAAAGTAGTCCTTTAACTTTTTGAGCAGTATATGAACAATGTCAAATAATGAGTTTATCCTTTAAAAATATTGCCCAGAGTGAGGTGTGGTTCTAACGGATTGGCAATTTGATGCTGGCTCCAGCCCCACTGTGACTTTGAAGTGGATTAAGTGTATTTGATAGTGTATGTATGTCTGTTTAAATCTAGCGATTTGGGACAGGGAGGGAGAACTGAAAAATACCACATTGTGTCTGGTGTGCGTTAGGCAGTGGTTTGTGCAAGAAGGGTTAATATATACTATCGAAACCATTTCACTAGTAAACTAATACCAAGCAGTTTACATTTATTTGCTTATTAGGCACTTTTATCCAATGTGACTGACAAAGGAGGCTAACACTTGAGTAAACAACAGTCATGGGGACTGTTTAGGAAACAAATATTATAGGACAAGAGTACAAAATGGATCATCTCAAGCGAAGAGCTAGTTAAAATTTCTAGATGTCAAAACCTAACAGCTAATATATATTCACCAAATTCTTCTTAAACACAGTGAGTGAGCAGTTCAGATGGAGGTTGGGCAGCTCATTCCACCAACCAGGAGCTACATAAGACTCTGGACTGAGATTTGATAGCACACAGAGGTGGCATCACCATACACTGTTCAACAGCAGACAAAATTGTTTGATTCTGATAGATAAGCCTAAATCAAATAATTTTAAATATACAGTAATATGGATTTTTGTCCACACTGTCTACTCCTAAAAATGCAGCACAGGAAAGCCATGTGCCAAAGAAAAAGTGAAGGTAAAACAAACATCTGTAGCCTTTATGGGCCTATATAAAATGTTTAATATGTTAAAATTTTCTTTAACTAGTTCTATGCCCCCTACTACCCCGGTTTCCCACTTCAAGTGAACAATGAAAAACTCTGCCGATATCCCTCATGTCTTGAGCCTTTTGTTGTATTTAAAGTGCAACATCTACAAGGCAGGCTCGATTCCTATCCTTCCAACATGGGATCCTATTCTTTTATAGCTATGCTTTTTCTGTCAACAAAGGGTTAGACACTCTTGTTGTCTGTTGGGGTTATCTGTCCACTAACCACTATGAAGACTATAGCTTACTCATAGCATGTGACATCACACTCTTCATCACCAAGACAGACCTGTTACAGCCCATTCCTAACATCCTGTACAGTTACATGGCATACTGTCTTTTGGTAGGGCCCCTTGTTTTGTATTGGAATGACAGTATGACTTGCAGTCCATGCTTTTTAAAATCTTTCCCAACAAAACTTATTGAGTCCTGTCTCTAAAATGTGGCACAATTTCATTCCCTCAAACCAATTGTAAACCAAGTTATCCATGGAACCTTAATTACAGTATGTGTAAAATAAATGATAGCAAGTTAGGTAAATTTTCCTTCAATAACAGCCTTTGTGCAATGTAATCTAAACAGAGCTTGCTTAATAGGTTTTTTTTTTTTTCCCCCGCTATACAGTAGCAGTGCAAGTAAGCATTCATTAAGGAAGTTTGTTTAGTAACTTCTAAACTGATGCAACACTTTGATTTATCAAAACTTTTAACTGCAAAACCTTTGAAAAGGGAATTAGCAAACAGACATGTGATTGAGATGCAGAACTATGATGTACTGCTTTTAATACTATACAGTGACAGAATATTTTTTCCCTTAATTGGCTTTTCAATATACTGTAATATTTTGCATCAAGGATAAGGAGCTGTTAAGATAACCAACACTTCCTCATTAAAGAGGACACATTAGGTTATTTTTAGTATAAACATAATTAAAAATATTTGTAGTGTTGAGATAAAACCTTAATAGAAAATCCATCCATCCATTATCCAACCTGCTATATCCTAACTACAGGGTCACGGGGGTCTGCTAGAGCCAATCCCAGCCAACACAGGGCGCAAGGCAGGAACAAATCCCAGGCAGGGCGCCAGCCCACCACAGTAATAGAAAATCACTTTATAAATTGAACTGGACCATACTACTGAAATTCAAGATCTGCCAACAAACTAAAACAAAACACAGTTTAAAGGCTACTTCAAGGACTGGCTGTTTGGTGGCAAGATTGGCACTCCAGCCACTGTAAAAAAACCACACACCTCACACTGTTCCATTCCATCCAAACTAGTGTGGTGCTGAGGCGTCACCCATTGCACTGCTGAGTGAGAGCAGCAACGTGCTGCATCTGGGCATGCTCCCAACCTGGCAGTGCCAGTAGTAAAAGGCAAACCTCAACAAGACAATTCACTGTTTTATCTCTCTTTTTCTGAGCGACAAATGGAGCCAAGACTCAAACTAAACTGAACACAACACAATGTAACAACTGAACTTACAAATTATCCTGCTGTATACAGGCATTTACTACACTCTAAGAAATTTTTCATTAATGCATTTCCTAGTCAGAAAACCAGGGTCATGGAGTAGTTTTTAAAAAAAAAAAAAGCAGCAGACTCCGACTCTAGAAAGCTTTAGAAATACAACTCTCTGATGCCAGCTCTAGTTTTAGCATATGCTTAGTTTTTAATAATACTCTGACTGGTTGGTAATCATTAATTTATATTGTATAAATATTATTAATCATGATGAACAGCCTCATTTTATATAGTATACACAATGAAAGTCCTGGCAAATGCAGATGTGTACATTAGGACCACAACATAAACATTAAAGCTTTTCCACTCTCATGTGGACAAGCATTTGTTGTCAGCACTGATAAATGCAGAATTGCAAATTGCCTGTAATATTCAAGAACATTCCTGTAAAAATAGTGCATTGAATATGAACAAAAAAAAAAATCACTAAATAATGAAAAAGTGTTTATATATTAGTGATCCATATCATAAAACCATTATTTGTTTACAAGTGCCAGACATACATTTTCTCTGCATGTTTGGGAGCAGTCAGATGGGCAAAGGATAATCAAGACCAGTCAATACAGGGGAAGGGGGGGGAAGAAAAAAAAAAAGAGACAAGGAAGTCAAACTTTTTAGATTTGTTTTATATTTTTAATGCCCTCACCCATACCCACCACATTAAGAAAGAAAGATAGAATTGTGTTGAACTTGTGAAACTTTTATCTCTACGATTTTGAAGCTGGTAATGGCTTTGTGAAGCTTGCTCAATACTTTGACAAAGCTGCAAAATATGATAGAGTTCATATCCAGGTCTTTAAATGGCAAGGGTGTCCATATGTACCAGAAAGCCATGGTCCTTTTCTTTTTGCAGCAGTGAAAAGCAGTCTTAAGTAGCCAGATGACCTGCTGTTTTTCCAAACAACAGTCCTTTGTAAAATCTAAGCACCAAGAGCTTCCTTGTATTTTTCATTAAAACAAAATTCTTCTGGTAAAATATTTTAAAATGACATTTATTATTTGGTAATTTATTATTAATGAAATACGACTTGAAACCATTGCAGATGACACAACTAGTCACAGCACCTGTAAGAAGAGGATAAAATATTAAAAAATAAATGTTAAAAAAAATAAAAAAATAAAATACACAGTCCTGCACACATTGATAATGTGTATATAACACACATACACCCAAACACTGCACTGGCGCAGATTGTGGCTTCTATAACCAATGTCCATGTCTTGTACTGCATACCACAAATTACGTGGCATTTCCTGTGCAGCCCAGCTGTATGCAGGTGTCAACCTTCTTAAATCCAGCTTAAACCAAATTACATTTAAACTTGGGATATTGGTGTGCTTGCCACTAAAAACTGACAGATATCAAAGTTGGAGTTGTAATACCACTTATTAAAAAAGTCTTAAGTGCTGGCATCAGAGTTGGAAAATAATTTTTCCATGTCCAACTCCCCTCAAAAATTTGACAATTCCACGACTCCAAAATTTTGCATTGGTAGCAACCAAATTAAAAGTACAGTATAATACTGCATAAACCAGCTTTATTTAGAAAGGGCAAATATCCATAATGAACAGTGTCAAGGGTACAATTGTTTTAGATTTTCTACATATGAAACAGTGGCAGGACCGTGGTACTAACTCCAGGTCACAGTGTATATAAGAAAACAGGAATGAACTGCCATCTTTAACTGCTTTATTCTCTGTGCACACTCTGTTGTAATCAATGAGCCAAAAGTTCAAAAGCAACAACCTTGAAAGTTCTGAAGAGTAATGCACAGTTATATCGTTTTCCTGTGGGTACCCTACCACAATGCCAAAACATTAGCCCAACTAGAGTCACAAGAGTCTGTATATGTGTATAAATGAAAGACCTATTGTGCACATGTACCCACTTAGGTTCGGCTTCTTCCCTACTCCCCTTCTCAGATAGGCTTAAGCTTTGTGTAATCCTGTTCTGGAGAAGGGGATCTTTTTTGAACTAATATGACCAACTAAGAAATTAATAAATTACCATCAACTCATAAAAGTGCATCAAGAATAAGTGTATTCCCCTGTGTATAGTAATATTCATGTGTTATACAAAACATCTCTTCTGAATTTAATTTAAAATAAGCAAACTATAAAATGTTCCTTTTCATGGAAGGTTCAAGAAGAGGAGAGCGCATCACTATCTGAATTTAGGCTGATTAAAAAACGCTCAGTTTAAGTACCTTGCACCAGTTTGCATTTCAGGTGTTCCCTCCTTGACCTTTACAACAACCTACTCCTTAGAAGAGTTAGATCCTGTATAGCAGGGGTCCTCCATCACAGTCCAGGAGGGCCGCAGTGGCTGCAGGTTTTTGTTCTAACCCGGTTGCTTAATTAGAAAGCAATTCTTGCCAATAAGTTAACTTCATAGCATGTTAGTGCTTTAATTCTGCTATGTCAGGTAATTCATATCCTAGATTTTCTTCACCTTCCTAAGGATAT
The DNA here is from genome assembly GCF_016835505.1 of Polypterus senegalus. NCBI lineage: Eukaryota > Metazoa > Chordata > Cladistia > Polypteriformes > Polypteridae > Polypterus > Polypterus senegalus. Next base: position 32,999,050 of record NC_053170.1, on the reverse strand, counting down.
CATCCAAATGATTTGAAGGCCAAAATGGAGGAGTAATTCTCAGTCCTTCATTTTTTTTCTCTTCACTTTCCTTCCAAAGTATTTAATTAAACCAAACAGTGCATGTTAAGTGCACACGTTATTGCTAATTTGGAGCAATTAAAAACCAAGAATACAGCTGTTTAAGACTAAAACAAGCAATAAGGATTCAAAATCTTAACAAGTGAGACAACTAAACTGACACAGAAGTGTTACTTGAGCAATAAGTG
>NC_053170.1:31383802-31433802 GCF_016835505.1 Polypterus senegalus | reverse complement strand
TATGTATATATATATATATGTATGTATATATATATATATATATATATATATATATGTATATATGTATGTATGTGTGTGTGTGAGTGCGCATGGTTCCCCACTCTTGACATCACATTTTCCCCTCCCCTCAGTCTGCAGCCTCTGTCTCAGATTAGCACGAATATATATTGCTGCTGCAAGCGAACTATGTACTAAGTACTCCCCAAAACTGGCGTGTGCATGAGGAGGGTCCAGTCCTACCCCCCACCCTCCCCTCAGTCCGCTATGTTTCTCTTAGATTTACGCAAATAAATTGGTACCGCAAGCGAACTATGATACATAGCGCAATGAGAGAAGTTGCAAAATCAACCTGAATGTAATAGAAAATTATACAAAAAAATGTGATCTAAATCGTTTAAGTAGTTCTCTTGTGAAAAGCAGACAGACGTGTGTGTGTATGTATATATATATATATCTGTGTGTGTGTGTCTATATGTATGTATATATATGTGTATATACAGTATATATGTATATACAGTGCATCCGGAAAGTATTCACAGCGCATCACTTTTTCCACATTTTACAGCCTTTACAGCCTGGCCAGGGGTAAGTGTGCCAACAGTCAGAAAAGATTAGGAGGGAAAAATGTCAGTGGCCTCCATCTGTTAAACCATTCCTGTTTTGGGGGTCATCTCATTGTTGCCCCTCTAGTGCATCTGTTGTTAATTTCATTAACACCACAGCAGCTGAAACTGATTAACAACCCCCTCTGCTACTTAACTGACCAGATTAATATCCCATAAGTTTCATTGACTTTATGCTATACTTTGATTAAAAAGTGTTCCTTTAATTCTTTTGAGCAGTATATATATATATAATATGTATGTGTATGTATGTATGTATATATATAATATATATGTATGTATGTATGTATGTATGTATGTATATATATAATATATATATGTATGTATGTATGTATGTATGTATGTATGTATATATATATAATATATATGTGTATGTATGTATGTATGTATGTATGTATATATATATAATATATATGTGTATGTATGTATGTATGTATATATATAATATATATATGTATGTATGTATGTATGTATGTATGTATATATATAATATATATATGTATGTATGTATGTATGTATGTATGTATGTATGTATGTATGTATGTATGTATGTATATATATAATATATATATGTATGTATGTATGTATATATATAATATATATATGTATGTATGTATGTATATATATAATATATATATGTATGTATGTATGTATGTATGTATATATATAATATATATATGTATGTATGTATGTATATATATAATATATATATGTATGTATGTATGTGTATATATATATATGTATATAATATATATATGTATGTATGTATATATGTGTATATTTATATATATGTATGTAATAAATAAGCCATACTGCTTTAAATCTGTATTATGTTATATCATACAGAAGTATTATACAGAGTATTGTCAAAGTTCCCTGTTGTAGTCTGCCTCTTGACATGCACATTGTTAAAGTTTGCTCATTGGTGTCAAAAACTGTTTGTCGCTGTGTGTATCGCTGCAGGGCATTGCAGCCTTGGTGATTTGATGGGAGGAGGGAGGGTTGTGGTTTTGCACAGAGTGAACCAAGTGTAGCAACAATTTTTTTAAAGTTTCCAACACAGTTTGCCAAAGAGAAACATTGCAGTAATAAATGTGTAATTTTATTCTCCAGTAATTATTTTAACCAAGAAAGTGACAGACAAATTCAGCATATTAATTCAGGTATATCAGAACTTTGTTCTGGGTCACATCGAGTGGCAGGAACTGAGAGTGGATGGCATACCAGTTTATCGCATAGCAAACCCATATACACACCCATGCCCATTCACACCTAGTCAATCTAAATTAGTAGTTGGCATAAAATCATGGAGTGAGGTTTAGAGATTGCTTTTTAAATACAATATGTTTTAATTTAAAAAAAAAAAAAAAAAGCAAGGAGTCCTAAAAACATGTAAAGTAGTCAGTCAGTTATTTTCTAACCCACTTAGTTCTGAATGCTGGACCGTTCCCAGCTATTATAGGTGGCAAGGCAGGAACGAACCCTGGACAGGGCGCCAGTCCTTTGCTGGGTGGGCACACACACGGAGAACAGGGCCAGTTTAGTAACACAAAATCAGCTAACCTGCATGTCTTTAGAAGGAGGTCGGAAGAAACCCACACAGAGAGCAGGAGAACATGCAGGCTCCATGTAGAAAGGACCTGGGATGTGAATCCTGGTCTCCTTACCATAAGGCAGCAGCTCCACCACTGTGACACTGTGCTGCACATATGCAAATCATCTGCTTCTAATTGCCACAGAATGTCCTTAATCTTCATGTATTTTTATATTCCTATAACATAACAGGGTATGTCACCATAAACCCTTTTATATACAGTGGTTGGCATAATAGTGGATATTTGACATGTTTCCATAATACTTTCCTTAAACCAAAAAGAATTGAGTGTCCAGGCAGTTATATTTTGTTGTCCCCTTAGTACTTCATTGACTATTCTCCATCCTCTGAGCAAAAGAAAATAGCAAGGCCATGTGTTGCTGAAGCATGAGATTTTACATTAAAAACTTCTTTAGATTAAAACATCTTTAGATTGTGCATCTTTTATAAAAGGCAAAACCGGGAAAGGCAGTCAAGTTGAATGGAGGGAATACATCTGATGTACATTTTTTGACTTAGCTCAGATGGTTGTCAGCTGTCCAAAGCACACCATAATTCCAAAACCACAAGGTACACAGTCAAGTGCTGTTCTGAGAAAACTTCTCAGTAGTTGTCAAATGTCGGATAACTGTGGTCGTTCTGGCAGGCAAAGTAAGCAATCAGCTGACCATTGCAGATCATCAGAAACAACCCACTGCCTATAAAATGATCAGGAAGAAAAAACAAACAAAAATGTACTTAACATAAGATCACAGTACATGTTGCATAACGTTTTTCTTTTTTATGGTTTTACACTTACAATTTCAATCCATTTTCCTACTATTCTTCAAAAGATAAGAAAAAACAATTGCATTGTTAAATATAGTCAATACATTTGCCCATTTCCTACACCTTACACCAGTTCAGAGCCTTGGAGTCTGGAGGCTATCAAGGCAGCATTAAGCAAACAAGGAGCCAACCCTCGAGTAGTTAGTCCAACACATTGCAAGATTAATCCTAATAACATTACATTTTCAAATATTAATTAATATTGTCAGCAAGTAACAAAGCATGAATTAAATTATGTAAACTTTTGTCTAGAATGAAGCAAGCTAGAAACAATTTGTAATACTAGAATGTGTACATCCCCAATAGGAAATCAATGTTAATAGCAGTTCCTTATTCCTTGAAGAGGTTCAGTACTATAATGCATTATATTGTGTATTAAAGCCATGTAAACAGAGGTTTGGTACAACTGAATATTACTAATAGTCCTTTTAATGAATCAGGTTACAAACAGTTTGCAATGTTAGAAACAGTACATCATGACTTGGAATTCATTGTTTTACCAGTCCCATATTGCTGGAAGGAGCACAAAGTTAGACTGCAGTAAGGCAAAAAATGATGTCATCATTTCACATAAGGCATCATTTGGTGGAACTAACAGGCCAGTTAAACCATAACTGTAGAAATAGTTTTTAATGTTATAAATAGTACATCCCAATTCAGTATTCATTGTTTTTAGCAGTGCCATATTGGTAGAATAAATACAGGCATACGCTTACTGTTATATAATACACAGAATAATCAAGCCACTGAAAATATCAGATCTATAAATGTATCAAAGTACAAACAGGTTTAGATATATGGAATGAGTTTGAGATGCTAAAAATAGTTGATTCCAACTTAGAAATCACTTTTATCAGCAGTTCCATATTGTTAGAAGAGATATGGAACTAAACTTACTTTAATGCAATAAATAGTGCAATGAAGTTACTTGTAGGTATATTGCATTATGAAACATGAAAGAATGATGTATTTGATACTAAATAATATGTGTGGTACACTCAGGACATACTTATATATTAAAATTAACAATAATAAAAACAAAAATATTTAAGTGACTGAAATGAGTGATTAAAATTCCTTACCAAGAGCCAGCCACCACTGCCAGATCAGGGGAAACTCCTGCATTACTAAGGACGAAAAGAGGAACAGTTACGGAGAAGCACATGTATTCTGAAAAATCCAATAGATTTACTTTTATAAGGTTAATTTCTCAACTACTGTAAGGGTCTCCTGTTTTGAATAGTTTTTGCATTCAATCTTGGGGTGATCTGTGTAAACATTGGCCTCTACTGTTTTTATTTGGTTTTTTTTTACCCCAAGGAATCCATTTGCTTAATTTATTATTGAAATATACGGCAGGTTTTGATTTAGGCCATTTTTTGGCCACAATATTAACAGTACTATTGTTAATTCCTGGAACATTGTGAAGTGGGCATGTCCACAAAAGTCACAGCACTGTCAATCATGACACAAGAGGTTAAAAAGTCAATGAAGGGTAATCTTCCTCATCTGACTACACAGATTCCAACACCCTTCAAATCTTTCTGACTATTTTTTCTGCTTTGTTTCTCTGGTTTTTGAACTTTCGGAAATCCCTGACTTTGATTTTGTCTTGTGATTCTTGGCTTTGGTTACTGAAAGATGATCTCCCAGTTATGACTCTTGCTTCAGGTTTTTTTTTTTCTTCTTCTTCTTCCAGTCACCCTCTAAAATCTCGTGCCTGTTGCGCATATAAAGCGTTTAAGGACAATACGTTATAAATGAAACGTAGACGACTAAGCGAAGAAGAAAGCAGCGCGGAGAAAAGAGACTCAAAAGTGCTGGAGAGAAAAAAAAAGAAAAAGAATAATCTAGGTGCAAATTCAGAAAATAAGGAAAGTAATTATCAGCCCGGAAAAATTACAATTATATAAAAAAAAAAGCATGTCCAATCAGGCTCAGAATTAAAAGACAAAGTAGAACTTCATAAAGACGGTCACAAACGTTGGCGCTATACACATGCAGAGCGGGTTAGAGATTATGAAAGCAGTGGAATTCAAAAGGCTCAAAAAAAACCCCAAAACATTGGCGCGATACACATGTGGAGACAGTTAAAGAATATGAAAGTAGGAAAATTAGAAAGTATAAAAAAAAGAAAGTAAAGATCGCAGTAGCACAAACAAATGGAAATTATTACTTGAAAAAGGGAAAATAATCACTACGGACCTGGGGCCTCATTTATAAACGGTGCTTACGCACAGAAATGTTGCGTAAGAACTTTTCCACGTTCAAATCACGATGTATAAAACCTACACTTGGCGTAAAGCCACGCACTTTTCCACGGTACCTCATACCTTGTCGTACGCAAGTTTTCCGCTCGGTTTTGCAGACTGGCGGCACCCAGCGTCAAAGCAGTGCTACTGTTCCTGTGTGGTTACTCATTATTTTCCTGACACAGCTTTATAAATACACTGAAACTAACCACATATTGTTTATTAGTGTAATGCATCTGATTGTAATTAACTTGTAACAATATAATGGTCCAGGGAATAGCTATAGTATTCCAAATACCATAACTGCTTTAGCGTTGTTACTCTCATTGCACCTTCTTCTTCTTTCAGGTGCTCCCGTTAGGAGTTGCCACAGCGGATCATCTTTTTCCATATTACTCTTACTGCACCACTCGGAGTATTTATATCACTGTATCTTCAAACTGTACGTTTTGAAGAATCGCCGCTCTAAGCTTACAGATAGCTTAACGTCTATTACAGAGCTGATTGTGTGGGGATCGGTTACTTGGAGAAAGAAAAGCAAGGACTGCAGGGGCGGCCATGCCAATATATATTGAATATAAAACAGAAAGAGAAAATAACGATACAGCTAAAAACGCAGCAGCAAATTTCGACAATAGTTAAAACGCTTGTGTCATGAGCACGAGCGGCTATGCAGTGTCCGCAACGGATGTGGCCATCCACCGTGCATAAGATACCATATTGACATTGGACTTTCTCTATTGGACAACCCATGTTTAATAACATGCTTTAACTATCATCATGAAAATAATATCACGTATACATCTCAGTATTTTAGTTATTCAGAGAGCTGTAATATCATGAATGTAATGGATTCTGTGTCCTGTCAGAGGAAGAGAGCCGGTTTATGAAGCACGTAGTGATTCACACACATAGAGCACATAGAAGACCACATACAAAACAAAGCATTTAATGTGTTATACTTTAATTACGATGTGATTTGAGAAACTGGTTAATTAAATGATTTTAAGATGAAGTTGATGATGTTCTATTTTAATGACAAAATAAACTATGTGATTAAAGTGGAAATGTCGAGATTGAAGTTGACATTTCGTGCTTTTTCCCCACTGTGTGCCCTTTTTTTTCTCTGTACCCTAATAAGCTTTCATATGACACTCAGACAGTGGGCTACTACTCGCCTTTTCACGGCGACTTTAATATGTGACTTCTTTTTTATTTCCGGCACTGTGCGATTTTGTGAATGTGAGCTTTCAAGTTTCTCCAACACGTTATGTCACTCGATCAACTTCATTTTGTTGATTATACCACGGTTTAATTAAACAAATGCTATGTTTTTCCTTTGCCTCCACTTGGTATTCGCTGAAATTCTTATATTTTCCCCGTGCTTTTCCCATTGTCTTTTCACAGAAGGCTGCGCTTAAGGGTGATTTATATTGATTTGCATATTCAAATAGGCGTAATTCTGGGAGGATTTGGGGCGTTACATAATGCACGTGCACGAGCGTTAGTTTTCACGCTGATCGGGATTTATGTAACGGAAGGACGTGGAAGTTGGAGTATGCACAGATTCCTGCATCTGGATTTTTCTGTGCGTAAGCACATTTCAGCTTTTGTGCTTACGCCATGTTATAGTGCGAGTTCTACGCACACCGTTATGCATGAGGCCCCAGGTGTCATTGAAAAAAAAAGGACAAAACAAGGTCAGAAATAAAAGACAGAGTAGAAAAAAGTAAAACGTCATAAAGAGGTTAAAAAACAAGGGGGCAAACACATGCGGAGCAGGTTAGAGATCATGAAAACTGGAATTCAAAAGACAAAAAAAAAATGTAGGCGCAAAACACATGCAGAGCAAGATACAGAATATGAAGCAGAAAAAAACGATAGTGTCAAAACAAAGAGTAAACATCGCATTAGCGCAAAAAAAGAGAAATTATTACTCTGAGAAATAACGAAAAGGCGAATAGAGATCGAATATATGAACAAAGGTGATATGTCAGAAGAATGTAAATATTGTAAGGCTTTGAAATTTAAGTCCAAGAATTTTTAAAAACGGGGTTTACCTCACATGCATTTATCGGTTACTTTGCAAAAAAAAAAAAAAAAAGATTAACTGCTGATGATGAAGAGCGCTTTGTCTGTGCTGAAATTCCAAACAGAGAAACCTATCCTGAATTAATTTACAAAGTCATTAAACACTTCATACGGACCTCATTAAAAAGATTCAGCATATTGGGACTCAAAAGATTCCAAATAATGTTTTTACAGAAGTTCTGAAATAAAAGTGAAACTAATGAAATAGCAAATTCAAAGAAACAATTTTTTTTAAAAGTGTGTATCCGGAAACCTGGGGGTTGGCGAGCAAAGTGAGCAGGGGGTGAAGCCCCCTAGTAAATCATAAAGAATATAAAAACTTTCTGCAAATTTTTCCTTCTTTTATAGAAAAATCGAGACAAAATGGCACATGTGATTGGTAAACAAATATAGAAGACAGGAGGGTAAATTTATTTTTAAAATTAATTCAATGCAGGCTATACATAGGATGGGTGACTTGTTTGTATTTTATTTTGTCTTCTAGTTGTTTTAGCTATTTACTAGCTCTTTAAATATGTAAATGCTAACAGTAAACCAACTTATATAAAGTTTAAACAAACTGGCAATGATATTACATTATGTGTTCTAAGTTTCTGGCAGTAAAAAAGAGAGCCAGAGCTACAAACAGTACAGTGAGATTAATACAAGTGAGTGGCATTGTGAATGAATTTAGCAAAGCCCTTTAATGTCATTTAGAGTTGGCCCGCAGCTAAATCATTTTTGACACAACACAGCGGATTTGCCTGGATGTCTTCTGCACTTTTTATGTGTGCAACAACACTAATAGATGCTCTGGGAGAAGTGCACATTTCTCCACATTTGAATACATTTAGTCTATTTGTACATATAGAGTAACCAAAATTAATTTCATTCTTAAGTATACATCATCCTCAATAGATCAGTGTCAATTCCAGTCAAAAATACACCTGTTTTTGTCAAATTAATAGCTTTGTTCATTCTCCAAGCCAACATTAATAGCTATCCAGAAAGATATTCACCTATTGTATTCATGATCTATTGCTCAAATGTATTGATGGGTACCATGCACTATGGGCTGTTTTCAGAAAAAGCATTCATAATAATAAAAAAAAGTCATTTACAGATACATTAGGTAAAGAATATTCAATGTATTCAATGCATTTTAAGATACTCCTGTACTCCAATGATGGGTGTTATTGAAAATGCATACATTTACAAATACGACAGGACAGTTCTAATAAAGTTACAATATTAACATTACTGAGTATCATGAGTTAATGTTGGTATCTTAAGCTAAACCATCTGTTGTACCACTAAGCCACACTGTCCTTCTGAATAACAGTTGGGTCATTCAACAATCCATTCATTCACCACAATGTCGTGCTTTTCTCTATAAACTAATATAATAATGTAAAAATCATGCAAAGTAAAAAATTATTTTAAAGAATGGAAATATTTGTCTTTCTCACCTGCAGATGTTAGCCCAACATGAATACATGTGACAGTGATGGCATAATCCCAAACCCAGCGTTTTACAACAGCAGCAAAAAGTAGCCCACTACTAAAATATGTAAGCTCCATGGAAAGCAGATTTACTAGGAAACAGATGAAAACATTTTTTAAAAAAGGATGAAATGCAATGTTTTGACATCATCAAAAATAATTTACATTGTTTCGCTTTCTCTTTGTCTTTGAAAGTACAAGAGCAACAAGATGCATAGCAACACTAAAACTGCTTCTCATGACCATTTCATTGTGCCATTAAAGCAAGTACATCAATAACATGTTTGTTTTTTTATGTAGAGCATCATAATAGCAAACGTTGTTGTTACTAAAACCAAAATGTCACTTCCTTTCCCTTAAACTAACTTCTGGATAAGGTTGAGAGATTGTCATTGTAAATGAGAATTGCCTCTCAACTGACCTTTTCGGTTAAATTAAAATTAAATAGAGTTTGTGGTCATTTGCCCGAGATCTCAAAACCTGCCTCTTTTAATAATCCATCACTTCATCCAATTGCTAGCCTGACTTCATCAAAATTTAGAGGCAGGAGCTGACAAAGCCTACCTAATTAAGAGGTGGGCCTGGACATTGCAGAGCACACTCACGTATATACTCACGCTAACTAATATATGTCAGTTTTAAATTTCCTTTTAACCTAGCACAAAGATATGTGAGAAACCATGCAAAAAAAGGAAGAGAATGTGCAAATTCACAAAAAAGGTTGCTGAGTCTACAGTTAAAGTCATGTAGAGCTATAAATTGATTTAATTCATTAATTAATTCATTTAATTTAGTTACATAAACATGGAGTTTTAAGTAATACACCCAGGATAATACAATTTTTAAAACAGAACCTAAAATTGTTTGTAAGCTAAACTGTAAAACATTGATTAGGTTTGATTATTGAGATATCCAACCAAATGTTTAACTTGCTTTAATAAGATTATAATTGCTGTGAAGCAGTAGTGATAAATAAACAAAACACATAAATATTAGTTTTAGTGACCACTATGCCAACAGGAAAGACCAATTAAATTAGTTGTGTTTTTCTTTCCAACACTTACTACTTGATAATAAAGCATAAGTACAAGTATATTAAGACACCAGTAAACATGATTTCCATGATTATGCCTTATCAAAGAAATTTGGAAAAAAATCTTTTGTTAACATATTTTTACTAAATCTTAAAATTGTTTTTAATGATCTCTCAATAACAATACAATTAAACTTACCAAGGTACTTGGAATTTGATTCTGTAGGCTCTGTTTTAAAATCAAAGGGTATGAGTCCATCAAAATGATCAAGTCTAAAGAGAAAAGGCAGTCCACACTTACAGGAGGAAACTAGAGGTCATCAGAGTGACATTGTATGCATTTTGGTGTTTTGGAAAACTATTCATCATTTTTCAAACACTAGATGGTAAGAATCAAAGCCTATTCCGATAAAAATGGATGCAAGGCAGCAAGCAGTCAAAATGGACCCAAGTTTATCACAGGTCATTCACACATACACTGAGTCAGAGTAGAGTCACTAGTACAAATATCTTGAGACTAAATGAAAACAAGTAAACACAATATACCCAGACACAGAACAACATGTAAACTGCACACAGAAGGTTCCCCAGCCAGTAGCCAAAATGGGATCCTAGTGACGCATGAATGTAACTTTTTAATGGAAACAGTTTCATGGATATTTCAAGTTCACGTCATCCTCTTTTTCATCCTTTCTTTAATACTTTAAGAAGAATACATAGGAAGAATGAAAGTAATAACTTCAATATCACATTCTCTCAGGCATCAATTTAATGAGTGCAGCTTTGAGGTGGGGGAAAGACCACAAAAATATGAGGTTGTAAATCATTTTCTTTGTCCAGTTTACACGATAGTCAGACACACAAATAACAATTGTTTGGGTAAAAAGTGTTAAAGCTTCAGGGAAGCAGAACTTAAGGCGGAACAGCTTCTCTTACCTAAAGGCACCAAAACAGACACTGCCAATCATATAATATGTAGTGTAAAAAATGACCAGGCATAGCAGCAAATGTAGGAAGACAGTCTGAAATAAGAAGAAAATAGAAATCAGATTTTTTTAAGTAAGTTCACACTCAACCTTATGACACCTAGTCTTTGTCAAAATGACAGTGTTGTGGGAAAGTAAAGCCAAATTCATCATTATGAGGTGCATGAAAATAACTAATGTCGGAAGGGACACAGTTCCTCCCATAATGCACTTATTGACATACCTACACTCATTCATATCAGACCAAGTCAGAAATCTGAACTGACAAAACCTGCACATTTTGGAGAATCCAGAGAAAACTCTGAACACATGAAAAGAAAGCTGGGGAACCAAAAGTAAGCATTTTTCAGATTCATTTCTAAACCAGACATAAAGGAACTAAATTTGTGTATAAGAGAACAGTTTTGTGTGAACTGTGATGCATATAAGTGGTCAACTTTTAATTGTATTTCAAAGCTCGATTATTCTATGGTTATTATATAGTTGTGCTCTGGTGGTTTATCTTTTCTGACTTTTTTTAGTCTCTCGCATATAATATTATGACACCACACGTTTCAGTGGCCCACTGTGGCTGTATAATTTTGTTCGAATATGTTTCATATAACTAGCGAGTCATTTTTCCTCAAATTGTTCTGATTATTTTACTATTTGGTCTTTTTTCTTCTCATATTTTGCATTGGAAAAAACGCAAAAGTGTTTGATCTTGTAAGAAATTTAGAAATATTTGTATTTTTGACACATCTTTAAATGCTTCACTCTATTTTGTAACTTACATATTAATTCGTCTTTTGAATGTGTGGAGTTTGTTTCCTTGATTGTATCCTAATAATAAAATTAATGATGAATGGAGTACACAGTATCCAATAAACTCTGAATGCCAAAATCTAAGACCCGATAGTAAATAAAGGCTTCAAATACCAGACTGCCTGAAAAAGTGCAATACAATTTATTGCGATGAAAATCTTAAACATAAAGATTAAAAAAATCAATAACAAATGTTGGAATGGTCCATTGAGTACTTCCATATAAATGTTGCTTTAGTGATAACGGAAGATTTTACAATCAAATAATATACAGTTAAATACAATAAGTTACATAATATTTATTATGCACACAAATAAATGTAGAGTAAAATTATCAGGAAATAGAATCAAGTACACAGCTTTAATTATATTTAATTTAAAACTATACCCATTAGATCAAAAACCGTGAGCCAGCTGCACAGGTCGACAGATTAGTACTGCCAGGTTTGACGCCTGTATTCGTTTCTTTCTCTTCATCATCGCGTTTGTGATCTGTACAGCAAATACCCTGCCATCTGTCTCCACTTATAGATTTAGGTGTGTGAATGCGTACATATAGCTTTGAATAAATTATGTATCTCAAAAACAGCTCGTGTAAAAATTTCGAAAATGAATAAGACTGGGCTTATTGCTGAATGGAGAAGACTGCAACAATCTTTAGACTGAACAGTTTCTACGACAGTTATCGTTGGTTATACTGTACCGGTTTTGTAGGATATGGAGATGAGTGCTGGACTTTGATCAATAGGCGTAATGTCTGTGACAAGACCGGCACGACGCGACTTGTTTGAAAAAGGACAATTTTTGGAGTTGTCATGGTATATAGGTCTTCACATACACATTTTATAGAACAATTCTAAAATAACCTTTTCTCCACATTTTGAACATCATAGAATCAGAATCTGAATTTAAGATTTGACCCCGTCACCAAACTTCTGCTTATATCTAAGTAATACAATCAAAACATTTTCCCACGTGATATACATATAAACGTAATATATTTCAATACAGATTTAACAAATACTTTAAGTTCTGAATTGACATATAAACTCATGAATTTCCGTTTGCACAATTAAGGTCCGCGACGAAAACCAACAGGCACAGTGGACTCCAGGATGTCATTGTGTCCCATATTACACTTTTACAGCCCCGGTGACCTTGACTTGAATTGAGTGCGTGCGAAAATGAAAAGGAGAAAAGAATGTCATATTTCATTACATCTTTAAAAGAGGGGATGTTAGCACGTAAAGGTCAATCCCTACACATTCAAGATAATTACTTTTAATGACAGAATATGAATAGGTATGCTTGCACGTTTTCAGTTTAAATTAACTTCACTCGCTGATTTTTTTTACACCTGTGCTAGTGGGCATATGACATGACGTACGTATGTTATTAACAGTTCATTAGGCTCGGTGCATTTGATAGCAACCTCATTTGGTTGTGGGTGGACTCCGCTCTACAGTGAACACGCAGACTTTGTAAAGAAACCTATCCTCTGCATTGGACCAGAAAATCTAAATGCTACAAGTTCTAAAACGAAACCATAAATACTGCATACGTTACAATTTATTTATGAACGAACTCGTCCGTTTCATTTTTGCAGCTATATATGCTTTTATTTATCTAACCATCCGATATATTGGTATATATACCAATTATTTATTGTGCAAGCGTTAGGCAACAAAAACATGGTAAAATGAGGCAACGCAAAGGAAACAGCTTGTAAAAGGCGAACATTCTAGTGATCACTTGTAGGATGCAGGTCTCAACTGCCATAATACAGCTTATGGAAGGCGACAATTAAACACAGAGTTGGCAATTCTGGGCGATGCACGTATCTATCAGAATTCCTAAACCGACCACAGTTAATGCATCATTTTCCGATGTGAAAGGCGCCAGACAACCAGTTAGTCGTAATAAAAGCAGACTCTTTTCTACCTTAGTGTCCTCCGCTTTGCCTTTGACAGCCATCTGTGCGGAATCCTATTATGATCGTCCCTTTCCTTGCTTTGCCTGCGATAACGTGTTTTTTTATACATGAGCACCAACTTGAGGCGAGTAGAGGTAAGTATTCACTATTACAAGTATCAAGATACGTTTTTCGAGAGAGGGTGTACACCTGGATTTAAGGAGTAGGTTACAGTTATCTTTATTGATAGGTGGCTCGTGGTGAGCAAGGACAGCCAAATATCGCCATCTTTTCCATAGTGCACTGAAATCCCAGTAGCACCGGGCGTAAGACGGGAGCCAGACAGCTCTGGATTGCGTGAATTCCCAACAAAGAACACGTTGTTAGAGCCGCCAATCAACCTAACCCACATTGTCTTGGGATATCAGTGGATAATCGACAAAAAGCCCACCAGATACAATTTTAAAAATAGTCTTTACTAGGCTATGTGGTTCCTCATAGAACCATTGCTTAACAAATCACCATTTTATTCTGGGAAGGGTTCTCTGTATACAAATTTGGTTCTTTGTGCCTTGAAAAAACTTATTAGGAACACAAAATGAAATATTTAATGTATGGTAGGCTACCTAGTAGGGCACTAATAAATTACAAAAAAACTAGACTTAGACTGTTACTGTAAACAAGAGCCATTTTCACCCTAACCATAAAAATCTGCTACCATCTATTTATGGTTATTTTCTGTATTGCGCAAATTAAAGATCTAAAAAAAATAATAGTTCTTTCTGGAACCTTAATATAGATGGGTGGTTTGTGAACCAAAATTGTTCCTCTATGGCATTACTCTGAAGAACCCCCGCTCACCCTTATTTTTAAGAGTGCAATTCTTAAAACATGGAGGAGTAGTTTTAAAACTTAAAACTGTTCCTCTCGGTTACCAAGTGACATGAAAAGTCATGGTTGTTTTATGTTTGTTTTGCATATGTTGTCAACTTGTTGGAGGAGTACAAGCAACACTGCTGCCTACTAACACTTGAACCCTGCCTGTCTTCTTGGTCCCTGTTTTCCCAAGCATTTCGTCTGGAGACCAAGACTAACTAATACAGTTAACAAAGAAATTTTACGGCGATAAAAGTAAATATTGCTATATTTATGCATGTGTCTTGTAATGGACCTGCATCCAAGACTCTGCTCCAGTTCTGGATCTAACAAGAGGGCAGACGTGAAGTGATTTTTACTGATGATCCCCAAATCTCTGCTAAAATGGAATGACTTCATACTTTTTGAGATATTCATTTTAGATTTTCAAACCACATGTAATGCAAATATATTGAATACTATCGTTGTTAGCTATGCTGTACATTCCAGATTAAAATTCTCTATGGTTGAATATTTACAGATTTCACCGTTTTATATATAATCTCGGGTAATAAACACTGATAATTAAATGTACCATTCATATAATTTTTCAAAGACACGATAATTTTACTTAACGCAGACTGTGTATGTTTACTTGGAGATGAGTTGACTCCTCATCCAGAGATTCTTCCCGCGTTGCGCCTGATAATTTTTTGGAGTGGGCTTCAGGTTTCCCGCGAATCAGATTAGGATAAACGGTTTAGAAAATGGATGGATGTGTAAATTCTTGAATAATTCTTCGTAGCGACGAAGCAACAATACCACCATACACAGGACCGTCTAAACGTATGAGCACTGGCCGGGGTCCCCAGGAGCATAGGGTCCAACGATATGTCTGATGTCTATGCACGTTTATGGTTTGCTATCAAAACAGGGGCCCCAGCACACTACTTTGCCCAGGAGGCTATGATGCAGTTAAAACGATCCTGAACATACCTCACAGATTGTTATGAACTCGTCTGTCTTTAAACTTGCTCTCCATCTAACAACTTAATACAAATACGAAATTGATGTAAAATTTACAACAAAGCATCATTTAAACAAAAGATTTCCATGCAGCAAACAACTCGGGATCAATCCATCGCGCAGTGCGCGCAAGTTCAGGTCACGTGACACATCCCAGCGTCCGCTTGTTAGGCGCGCACGCGCGTTGCAGTGTAGGCTATGCGAGTGGGCGAAAGACCGAGTGTGACGCGGGAGGGATGCCACGGGTCTACGTTGGCAGGTTGAGCTACCAGGCTCGGGAGAGGGATGTTGAGAGATTTTTCAAAGGTTACGGGAAAATACTTGAGGTGGACCTGAAGAATGGGTAAATATCCAGAAAGCGATGGAAGCTTTTGAGAAGGTTGTAGAGAGCGGGCTAACACACTGGCATGACAAACAAAACAGGCCTCGGCTTGCCGTTGCCTGTAGAGGATTACATGTTTTTTTGTGCAGCCGAGCCTCTGGGTTCTACCAAAAAGCAGTCTGTGTGGATCTGTGGTGATTTTTTTTACTCTGTTCGAAGTCCAGTGCTTGTAACATGGATGGCTGGTTGTATAGATGAATGCACGCTTTACTCTGGAGCTCGGACGACCTTCCCGATTCAGGCACAAAGTACCAGTGGTCTCTCTTTGATAAGCTTTCGTGCAAAAGCAAGAAGTACTTTTGATCTCAATATGAAATAATACAGCCTGCACGCCCAGCGTCGCTTATAATGTATTTTTCCTTCAATTGTAATTTTAATCACAGTTCATATGTATTACATGGTACCAGGATGATTTCTTTCAAAGTTTTTAAGTCTACATTACCACTGTTTGACCTTTTCATGGATTAAAAAGCTCAATTTGAATATAAAGCGGTGAGAGTATCCCTTATACTTAATACCCTGCAAATGCAGTTCACCGGTTTATGCAAGGATGTGTTTTTAAGGAGAGTGTTTGATTCCCTGGTATTCACTATCCTTTTTTCTTGGTACATCTGTACATTTTTGTGAAATCTTTACTTAACGTAAGTAATTTAACACGACCTCACGTGCGTTTATTTTATTTTGCAGTTATGTGTTTCCATTATTTAAAGGTTCCTCTCACAAGTCTCTGCCCACATATATTTGGTCCCCTGAACATTTAAAGCCTGTTGATAATCATTAATGAAAGTAAAATAAGTGCTCGTTTTAATACTGATTTTAATATACTGATGTAAAACTTTTTTTTTGTTAAAGTAAGCATGATGGTTTCTAAATACCATATTCTCTGCTGAGTTATGCATGTTCTTCCATAAATGAGAACCTGTGCCCCATGTGTCTGTTTTTTAAACATGAACTTTAGTCTTAGTTTTAATGTTAAATTGTTCCCCTACCATTCAGCATTGGTTTGTGTATTTTTTTCATGGGATAGAATGTTGTTCCATCCAGGTTTGATTTCAATGGTCCTCTTGGCTCTCCGTCTTTGTAATGATCAAAGTACTTTCAGACTGCTATAATATTAGATGTCTAATGAACAGTTGTAACCTATACATTTTGTAATTGACTTTTGAACATTTACAGAGCAGGCAAAGAAAGCACAGTTCTGCCACCATTACAGATTTCAACATATTTTTTGCCAATTTACTTACCCAGAACATTTTTATGTGTGATGTTGACACTTGTATTTGACCAAAAAATATTGTGCAGACTGCGCTTCTCTTAGATTTTTACATGAAGATCAAAGTTACTTTGATATTGGAATTTTCTTTTTCCCTTAATTATATTCTGTATGCTTTAAACGTTAAAATTCCATTGCAAATGTGAATATTAGTGAAAACAAAACTAAATATAAAGATAAATAGTTGTTATAATTGATAGGCATCAGTGCCTGCACAAATGGATAATGTGTGGAGTTTTGGTGCCTCCTGTATTGGGAACCACCCTTGAAAAACATGTACACCCACCAAACATTATTATTCAGCTTGAATTATAATTTAGCACAAGTTTCAGGTAGATGATCTGTGTTTTTAACCAGATGTTTTATTACATCGCTTGCTATCAGAAGTTGCTTGTGGTTTCTATTTTGAGTTCATATAAAAGTTACATTTGTGATACTCTGCACATTCACACACGATAACCAAGAGAGGCTCTTTTTTGACAGAAGTCTAGCAGATTATAGGATAACATCAGAATGTTCTTGTGTTTTACACAGCTCTACAGTACGTAAGCATAAACACAGAGTTACAACAAATAAAACTGATCCGTTTTATTAGTTAGTGGATAATGAATAGTGTGTTGTTTTCTCTTAGGGTACAATAGATTAATTTGGTTTAGAGGATTGAGGGAGATTTAATGGCAACTTGCAATTAAGTAGTATCTATATATTGATAGGTGATAATGGTAAAAATTCTGGCTTCCAACATGGATTGCGCTTGTGTTTTCCATGCTTTATAAGACTATAAGAAACTTGAACATGTGTTTTCTTTCATATACAGTTATGGCTTTGTGGAATTTGATGACCCACGTGATGCAGATGATGCTGTGTATGAACTCAATGGCAAAGACCTGTGTGGGGAGAGAGTTGTTGTAGAACATGCTAGAGGTCCTCGCCGAGATGGGAGCTATATGTCTGGACGTAGTAAGTGGGGCATTTATTTACCTTTTTTAAGAAATATTACATTGCCTGTAAATGCTGATATTATTTAAATGACAAATTATCTAGATTGAATTATTTACAGTTTTTAATTGTAATTTTAAAAAGTAAAAGATGATTCAGACATTTTATTCAGACATTTTATTCAAATACTGGTTATTTGAAGAAAAATTAACTGTTTAAGTAAATGTTATTGTTTGGTAAATAATGAAAGTTACCAGTTTGTATTGATAGTGTTTTATAATTACATTTAACAATATGAATGGATTTTTTTTAATGTCATTGTTTAACACTAGATTTAACAAAGACCTCAATGTTTTAATTAAAAGAGTCCTTAGAGGCTAAGATGACTGGCTGTTCCATTTGCTGTCCTTGGGTTACCTTTCCATGAGTGGCACTTTGACCTTTGTGGCCCTTGGCTGACCAAAAAGGAAGCCATGTGACGACCGCTACCTTTTTCCATTAGACCTGGGTGGTGAGGATCCCAAGGGTTAGACACAGATGTGATTAATCTGAAATAGGTGCCTGAAAATCTTATTTCATATCAGAGTCTATGAATAACAAATTACCGTAAGTAAAATAATGGTAAATGGTTTAGTGGCTTGGTTAAATTTTTCAGATTGTTTTAATGTACATCTGTTCATTTTTGTAGCTGAATTTTAACTGTAATATGTGCATGTTTAACAATGTTCATAGCTTAAAACAGTACATATTTAATTTCTATTTTAAATATTTCTGTTGATATTGATTAATGTTTAAGTAATATTATATTTTTGTTCTTTGTATAAATGTAGTGCTAGATGATGAAAATACCTGTTTACTTATTTATTGCTCAAAGGGGGTTGTATTTGATAGATAGATCTTTGAGGGTGGGCTATAGTTTCACATTTACAGTATTCACTTTTCTCTGCCTAATTTAATTGTATTATGTGCTTGTCACCTTAAAGGCGGAGGTGGTTATAGACGGAGTGGGAGAGATAAATATGGACCGCCTACACGTACAGAATATAGACTTATTGTAGAGAATCTCTCTACACGTTGCAGTTGGCAAGATCTTAAGGTAAACCTTTATATCTTATGCAAGTAGTAGAGTTACTAGGCACTGAATCTTATTACAATTCAAAAGTTTTTGGTGATTGGTAAAATATATTTCAAAGGTGAACATCAATCAAAACAATGTTGGTTTGGGGAAAAGAAAGTGAGAAGACAAACCAAAACATAGTCACAGTGACTGAAAGTACACTGTCTGTTGCACCAAAGAATTAATTAAGAGGAAAAACAGTTGTCTGGTTGGATGTGTCTGATCGTTAAGAGCTAATCTGTCCCGTATTTCACATCATAAAAAAGAATCTAAAGATGTTAGAGGCTTACAGGGTTGATTATATGCAATTGAATTTAAATACTTTGATACTTCATCTAAATTATTATTATTTGTGCTAACCTTTATATGGAAGATGATAGAACATTCTCAAGCCATTAGTTCTTTTCAGGAATTTGGTATGGGTTGTGCCTGGACAAGGTGCTGTTCCATTGTAAGGCCCTGTTTACATCATAATTGCACTCACCAATTATCTGACATGCGTGTTATTAGGTGGGTGTACTGAAAGTGTGAAGCCAGAACGCTGAATTAGTGAGACAGCCATGCTAGCAACTGTGCTGCCCTAAATGGATAATGGAATGTACAAAGTTGTATTCTGAAACATTATGGACCAGTGTTTGTAAGTGTAGTAGTTCAGTTGAATTATAGCCTTTTAAAGTGATGTTAAGTGGAGTTGTACAATACAAATGGAGAGAGAGTGCATTTAGAGTGCAATTAAAAGATAATATTTAGGAATAACTGTTTGCTTGCTTATCCATCGCTGTATTCACAGAAGATATTTTATGCAAATTTTTCCTTCTCCCACTTCTGATTTTCATCTAAAGGAAATAAATAAATAATACTATTTTAGCCTCTAAAGATGACTCTTTGCTTTGAATTTGGTGCAGTGTAGCACTGTTTTAAAATTGCTTTTTGTGAAAAAACTTGGATTACTGTTTTATTAAGTTGGTTAATGCAGTAAACATCCTCATTTTTTAATGGGTGAAAACTTTTCATAGACGTTTAGCGTAATGATTTAAATTAGGGCATTCAATTTGGTTTGCGTTACTTTTTAGATTATTTACTGTCTGCCAAATTTTCAAATTTCCAACAGTTCAGGTATTTTCTAAACTTGCAATATTTTTCTTTAGATGTTGAAAATATGCTGTAATAACTTGTGATGAAAATTGCTCAGATACTAGAACTGTGTTTAGAACTTTAAATAAAAGATATTTGGATTAAGTACAGTTTACCATTATAATAGTACTTTTTTGTACTGTTTTTATAAAGTAGTTAATAAATACATATATACCAATATTAGAAATGATGTTTGTTTGAACGTTTATGTCTGAAATGATATACAGTAATCCCTCGCTATATCGCGCTTCGACTTTCGCGGCTTCACTCTATCGCGGATTTTATATTAAAGCATAATTAAATATATAACGCGGATTTTTCGCTGCTTCGCGGGTTCTGCGGACGATGTGTCTTTTTACTTCCTGTACATGCTTCCTCAGTTGGTTTGCCCAGTTGATTTCATACAAGGGACGCTATTGGCGGATGACTGAGAAGCTAACCAATCAGAGCACGCAGTTAAGTTCTTCTGACTGAGAAGCTAACCATTCAGAGCACGCAGTTAAGTTCCTGCGTGCTGAATGCAGTGTTAACCAGGAAGTCTCGTCTCGCTCATTCAGCATCAACGTGTTTCGCTGTGTAAAGAGTTGTGCTCTTTTGTGTTTATCTTTATGCATAGTCAAGCCCTTCATTATGGCTCCAAAATGATCTGCTACTGCTTCAGGGGCCATGCTCAAGCACAAACGGAAGATGTTAACGATTGTCGAAAAGATAAACGTTTTGGATTTGTTGAAGGCTACGATTCTTTTTATTTAAAAAAGTAGGAAAGGAATATAAGATCTACAGCCTCAGTGTCCTTTTAACCAGGGTGCAAAACGAGTTGTAAGTGGATGTAATAAGACAGTAGTCTGGATGAAATCTGCTTTAGGGATTTGGATTGAAGACTGCCAGAAGAAGAACAACGGCAGTGCTACACAATCGCCTGAAGTGGCTCCTTTAAAGGCTGTAATGCTCTCCTTTGTTGTGCAGTAAAACTAAACTCATTGTTATCGGACAAGTCATCGTGTCATTGTTGGTGAGTAACCATAATTAATTTTCTACTTACAGTACTTAGTACATGTACGTACGTTTAGTGTCACTGTACACACACATTTACTGTATACTATTTTTCTTGCATTGTACGTATTTATTGCTGGTTGCCTGTCTATTGTAATGGCTGTAACATATGATATCGGAGACACTCAATATCTTTAAAATAATATTTAGGTTTTACTGTATATAAACAGTGTGTTTTTATACATAATTTCAATGAATCTTACCTAATATCTAAGAGAATACAAAGGGATTATGCTGTATAACTCTGCAGGGAATATTTATAAACAGTGTGGGAGAGTTTATAAGGGCTTAAAATATATAAAAATAACCAAACAAACATATGGTTTCTACTTCGTGGATTTTCACCTATCGCGGGGGGGTCTGAAACGCAACCCTCGCGATCGAGGAGGGATTACTGTATTTCAAGTTACCAACATTTTAATGTTTATTATTGTTTCCTCATTGCACAAATGTAAAAAAATAATTTTTCACTCTGTAGGATTATATGCGTCAAGCTGGTGAAGTTACTTATGCTGACGCACATAAAGGAAGAAAAAATGAAGGTGTTATAGAATTTAAATCTTATTCTGACATGAAAAGAGCTCTTGAGAAACTGGATGGCACTGAAGTGAATGGCCGAAAAATTCGTTTAATTGAGGACCGACCTGGGTCAAGGAGACGTCGGTCTTATTCTAGAAG
Source organism: Polypterus senegalus (assembly GCF_016835505.1). Lineage (NCBI taxonomy): Eukaryota > Metazoa > Chordata > Cladistia > Polypteriformes > Polypteridae > Polypterus > Polypterus senegalus. Next base: position 31,411,741 of record NC_053170.1, on the reverse strand, counting down.
CAGGAGCCATTCTAGGTAAATATTTTATCAAAACACTGTTTTATGTTTAGTAATTTTTTCATACTAGTTAGTTGCTAATACCCGATATCGCTACTAAATAAATTGCAATATTACCAGATATGATCATGAAAATGTTTTACTGCAGTTTGTTAATAGAAGCTGGGTTCAGATTGGCTGTGGAGGAGGGTTAGTTTTCAAAAAGAAAAATTAATATTTAAAAAAAAAAAAAAATCAGTTGGATCATTGATGAACAAAAGTGTAGTGGATTGGTAAGATTAATCCTAATAGTTTAGTATGTACTGTTCCTTTGGAGACTGTGTGGCAGTCTACTATAGTTGATGCATTTTTGTGTGGAATGAACATAGTATGTATTCAGTTTTATTGGGATGGTAGAATAATTCTATTAGTTATTGTAGACAAATTATACCTTGTAGCTGTACCTTACTTTTATAAATATGTGTTTAAATGTTTTATGTGTGTTAACAATTCTTCACAGAAAAAAAGCTTTTTTAAGATTTTTGAATCATTTCCTTTCTAACCGTTTTTCTTGAGTTTTTTTTTTTTTTAAAAAAAAAAACAAAAAACAAACTTTTTCCTCATCTCTAAGATCTTACTCCAGAAGCAGGCGTTCACGGAGGAGTCACAGTGCTAGCAGCAGTCGTAGTCGTTCAAAGAGCCGATCACATTCCAGGTAAGAGTAATTGTATGAAAAAAAGTTAGTGATACAGTAAATAAGCATTGGTTCTCCCAGCCTTGTAAAACATAACATCTGGTTTTTCCCACTGTTTTATACTGACATTATAGAAATATTTAATAAAGAAAAATGTGATCTCAGTGTTTGATAAAGTAAATAAACAAAAGTTAAAAATACTCTTTAACTTACTAAACATTTTTAAGTAATTTCTCAAATGCACCTAAATGTTAAGTCCCCAATACTATTTCTAACTTGTTTAATTTCTATACCATTATGCCATTTTTTCTTTCCCACAACCTTGGAAAATGTATTACTGAAAATCCTTATATTTTATCAAGTGAAAGTCATATTGGATAAAGTGAAGTGAGTGTTCTTAAATATCTTTGGTAAGAAGTCAATTTTCCTGTCCATTTGTGTCTCTCCAAATAGATGAGACTAATTTATAAAGAAATTTCTATGAAAAGGGCAGGGTGCCATTTTGTAAACTTTTTTAGAGGTTTATTCTTAAAGATTTACTGCTCTAATTGCTAATAAAGGTAATTCTACTGAACATTAAATATTAGTTTTGTATTTTTTAAGTTAAGATTACTTTGTCACTATTATCCCTTGCTCTCATTTGCCCCAGACACTTCAATGAATCTGTATTTTGTTTGTTTTTAAACAAAAAAAGTCTGTGCCTTACAGCTGGGACCTTTGGGGTGGTATTCCAAACATTATATGAGATCCTTATTTACAAAATCTACAAAGCAGCAAAACTCTCAGTTTCATAAAACATGTTTTATCCATCAACAGAACAAAGTTAAAACAATTTTATCTGAAATTGTTGGCTGTTTTCTTCCCTGAGGGATGAATAAGGCTTCCCTGTTCGATTGTGACTAGTGTGGTTTTCGTCTAAACGATACATTTGATGAATGCATCAGAGTCAGTTGAAAGCACACCATGATAAGAAATTACAAATGGCTAGAATTATAAGCAGCTTAATATGCATGTCTGTGGTGTGTTTTTGGTTTTTTTTTAAATACAGATGTCAGATATTTCAGGGTGATGTTGTGCATTCTTAAGTAATTTTGTTTCCGACTTGCCACCCTTACATTTTATTTAATCTGTATTATCAATCACTATAAAATATGGTTTTAAATGTTTGTTGCCTTAATAGTGTTTAGATTATCACAATTACAGAATGAACATGTTATAAATATAATAAAAGGTCACATCGGCAGATAGTTATGTTTCAAATATGCCACTGTATTGGTTCAAGTACAGTTTTAACACTCTGCAACATTTCCTGCCTTGACAAACTTTTACAGTTGACATTTGTATTTTTTATTCTTTAACTAAATCATGTATTGGATCTTTAAATAATTCAAATTTAAAATAATTTAAATTGCTTTTAATATTTCTTCTATAAATTAAGTCTGCATTTGCAATTAATATTAGATACTGTACTTTTGTTGTGACAACTATCCATTTTTATTTATTTAATTTTCTTTTTTTCTTTTTCTAAAAACCACAGATCGGCCTCCCACTCAAGAAGCAGAAGTAAGAGCCGAACCAAGAACAAGAAAGAAGAAAAGAGTAAGAGCCAGAGTCGAAGTGCTAGCCCAGAAAATGAAAATGAGACTGAAGAAATAGAGAATGATCAGCCCAAAGAGGAAGAAGACATACAAAAATGTGAAAGCAGGTCTAGCAGCAAAGAAAAGGAGGAGAGTAGAGAAGATCCAGTCAGGGAAAAGAGTGAGGAAAATGTCAGGAGCCGTAGCCGGAGCAAAAGCAAAGACAAAAGGAAAGGTAGAAAGCGAAGCAGAGAGGAGAGCAGAAGTCAGAGTCGGAGTCAAAGCAGGAGCAGGAGCAGAAGTAGGAGTAGAAGCGTGAGTGAAAAAAGCAAAAAACAAAGCAAGAGGGAAAGCAAGAGTAGCCGTAAGAAAAAAAAGAAAGATGATAAAGAATATTCCAGATCCAGGTCCAGATCTAGTTCAGTATGTAGAGAAGAGGAAAACAGCAGAAAGTCATCACCTGAGCAGGATGACTCCAAGAACAAAGTGGAAGAAATGGATACCAGTCAGAGGTCACGCTCTAGATCGAGGTCAGGGTCTAAACCTGTTTCCCAATCAAGATCACGCTCCAAATCTAATTCCCATGATAGGTCGCCATCAAAATCATGTTCCAGGTCACCATCAAGATCTGCGTCATGTTCCAGGTCAAGGTCCCGGTCCCGGTCTCGGTCTTAGTCCATTTGACTCTGCTTGTAAGGCATTCTTTGACATTCTTTGTGGTGTAATGTTTGATAGCCAGCACAAAGGGATTATGTGTAGTGCACATGTGTTTGTGCACAAACATTTTTTTAAGAAATACCATTTCTTATCAAATGTTTTATTGATATTTAATAGATTTGAATATGCATTAAGCTTTTTATTTTTAAAGAAATATCATGTGTACACTAAACATTAAATACAAACCTGGGCAAGATAATTTTCCTATGGGTGACATTAACAGTATAATTTTGTCCTTTACAGTTTTAACAATTGCATTTTTAACCACACATTTGTTGTCTAGATTAAAAAAAATAGCTGTCTCTGTACAGTAGTTTGATGTTGATGAAGTCCTCCCTCCTGACCCTTCCGTGAAGAAATAAAGTTTATTTTTTGTTTTGTCCATTCTTGAGTATCATTTTGTTTCTTTATCTTTCCCCCATCTAAACTAAATTATATTCCATTATCAGCTGAAGTTGCAACCACAGACTTTTGTTCAGTTATACTGTATGAAACTAACTTTACAATTAAATATAAAAGGGGGGTATAAAACCAGATTGGCAAGTGCATAGAATTACAGTAAGTACCGGTAATTCACAAAATGGCAATCTATCCCTTCCATTTGATGATACTGACTGCAGAGGGGATACAGATGTGTTTGTCATTTCCATTTAGAAAAATAGAAACTGCAGAAATAAGTTGACTACGCTAAAACATATATAACACTAAATTAATAAAATCAGAATAAACTGATTAAATTGGTGGTTTTCAAGTTTTATCTTTGGAGACCCAAATCATTGGAGGTTTTTATTCAAACCAATTTCACAATCCATGTCTTTCCTACTTTTAATTAATCTTATTGTTTAGACATAAATGTGAGTTTCTTTTAGTGTTTTCTTTTTAATTTACCCTTTTTCTGTAGAGTTTGCTTCCTCAATTGTTTCCAAATGCAGATAATTAGCAATAACCAGCACAGACACTTGTGCAATGCTAAATGTAGCAGCTACTTCACTACCATCTTTACTCATGTGCTTATTAGAAAACATTTCTTATAGAAACAAGTGAATACGGCACTTAAGTAATTCCTCCTCTGAAGTATTCACTGTTGTTCGCTTGTGGATGCAAAGAAGGGAGCAAACCTTATACAAAGGGGCAAAGGAAATGTAAGCAGTTACATTTCTGGAAAAAATAGAAATACTTAACAATTTCTTAATGTACAGATCACTAAGCAATGAGGTTCATTAAATTGAAAATTATATATTGATTGTGCAAATGGTTGCAATTAAAACTTGCAGAAACCAGCATATACACCCTTTTGCAAATTATTTGAAACAAACTCTGAAAATAACAAAAAATCAGTTTTGCTCATTTTTGTTATTATGAATAAGATTCATACGCACCGGATCCATTGGGAAGTAACTTTAAATTCTTGAAAAACATTTCTGTGGAGAAGTTCAGTCTATTGTGGTGAGCGCATCATGGCCTCGATGCGGGTACAAGCAATCAGTGCCATAATAGCTGAAGTATCCCCAAAACATCTTTTGTGGGTGTTTCACACAGTCTGGTGCTTGTCAACAAGATCTGGCCTCATGTCACACGTCGGACTAAGTGAAGCATTTTTTGATGACAATGAAATGAACATACTGGAGGAGCTTGGAAACTCCCCTGATCTGAACCCAATTGAAAATTTGTAAGCAACTACTTCGTAGAATGGACTGCACAACCATGGAGAAGATGATTTAGGCCCTAATTCACGTTTGGTACAGAGACCCCAAAATCTTCCAAGACTGTTCAAAATTGGTGGACTCCATGCCAAATCGCATCCCGATGCTTCTCAAGAGTCGAGGAGGTCATATCATGTACTGATGTGAGTATATGAATGTTAGTCATAATGAAATTGAGCAAACCTCATTTTGGTTTTTTTTCCAGAGTTTATTTCAATAAATTAGCACAAAAGTGTGTCTGGGGAACTGCTGTAATAAATTAAAAAGACAGTGTAATAAAGTGTCATTCTAAAAGACATGCATAAGAATTGTTAGTTTTGATAGCAATGATGAAAACCTAAGCAAAAACAGAAAGATTGATTGTTTCAGTTTAAGAGATTCTTGGAAAAATCCGTTGCGTAGAATACTTTTCTTAGCAAACACTACCCTAAAGCTTGGAATAATAAAATAGAGTAAATGCTGGATAAGCTCAAAAAGATAGGTCCATTTTAGGAAATTTCAAAACTCCATTCAGATAAAAGGTTAAGTTTGGTATTTTTTTAAGGCAAAGTTATTTTTTCAGTCATGTATTAATTTGCCATGTGAAATTGTACTCTAAAGTGATGTATTTTTATTTATTTTTTTTATAAATTTTTGTTATCAAGTATTGATCTGTATCTTGACTTTGTATCCATGTTGCCTTAGGAAGGAAATAAAAGCAAAACATTTAAAGAGACTTCAGCCATTTTTAAAAGAGATTGTCTGTGTGCTTCACCTCACTGATTGTTTTCTCACCACTGCAGCCTTTCAGCGCCAAGTGTGCGGTTTTATTTCACAAAGTCCTCACCAAGCTCTGTTACTGATGTTACTGAATGTCGATGCCCAGATGTAAATTGCTGTCTCTCTTCTGTAGACCCCTAGAAATCAATCACTGAAAAAATGTCACACAGTCATTAACAGTTGTTCACTATGCATGTATATGAATATTTAAAATTTGTACAAATCACAACACAGAACTACCTTATCACGTCATGGGCCCAAATAAACATCTAACAAGGAGAGATGGTGAAACTTTAATTTACTCAATCGAAAAAGGTGTCCTCAATTCTTACATTAGCATATTCTTGGCATACGTTGTAAAATGTGATAATTAATTTGTGGTACTTCAGTCTGTTTCATTATGGTTTGGCTCTATCACATAAGCTGCCTTGTTCGTGTTCTAAGTAGTTATTTTATCGTGTGTGCAAATGACACGTCTACAGAAACTACGTAATGCATAGAGCTGATGGAACACAGTATCGACAATAAGGTGGCTTGGCTCTTTCAAAAATCAAAAGCTGTTAGATAAAATTAATGCAATGCAGTGTAATCAATTCATTTCAGATTTACTTTTATGTGTGCAACATCTAATGAAACTTCTGTGCTCACTTCACTAACGGCCACTCACCCCACCACTTGGTGTGAACTTACTTTGTAGGCCAGAATATAACAGACGAAAAGCAGGCACCATTGAGGAAAATGAAAGTCAGAATTTAAGTGTGCATCAGTCAGTAAACCACCGTGTATGTGTGCCAGCACTGTTTGAAAAAAAAAAAAAGATTTAATCTGAGTATACACGGCCTAAGAAAATAATATGATCTGAGTTTGCATGTGCTACCGATGTTCACTCATGTTTGGAATCACGGCAGATGTCAACGCAAATCGGAGGATTTCAGGGGATACCGACAGCTCTGCTGCTATACTGGACACCCGGCTCACTGTTATGTAGAGCGTTGTTTGTTACGAGCCGTGGCAGAACACGGCCAATAAAGGAACCGAATTGGGCAGATGAAAGCAGGATAACAAGACGCCTGAAGCACCGGCAGAAAATGTCAAACATCAACCCTCAGCAGTCACTGCAAGCAGACGTGAACAGGAAACGTATCCTTACTTCAAGGAAATAGTTCCAAGAATTTGTGAAAAAATTGATTACTTTCAGTTTACTTTTACTCACAAAAGCAGAATAAACATTTTAAAAATCAGTTAAGGAAAAGAAGCAGCAGTTTATGCCAGGAGTTTGCAACCTTTTTATTTTTTGGTGTGCCACCATTTTTTTAGTCTTAAGTACTGAATTTTTACTCCGCACAACTAAAAGTGAGATTTCTTTAAACCTCCACCCTCCTTGTATTGCATTTTGGAATTTTAACAATGGATTTCAGATTGTTCTGTGTGTGCGTTTTAATTTTTCTTGTGTATGCCAGATGCTGTTTTATTGTAGGAACAGGAGTGTGGTTGGGTATGGAATAAAAATTGGAAACTCTGAAGTTTCCATATTTTGAATGTACACAAAATTATACAGTCACATCTGAACCGAGACCAAAAGGACAAAAAACAAGTCCTAAGTTAAATATGACTTGAGCTTAAAAAAGAAGAAAATAACTCACAAATGTCTCTAAGGGCTGAGCCAGCTTCATGGCAGAGAGGCACTTTGTGGCAGGTGCCAGCTGTGATAACTTCAAGTGTATGCTGGACTCTCGTGCCATCGGAGAGTCTGGATGTTTCACCTTCCCACTGCAGAGAACTCATAAATATTTCAGGTTGGACTTTTCGGACAAACATGGGGTTGGTGCTGATTTGTTACTTTTTTTCTGTAAAAGAAAAGGAACTGAAGATAAACCTGGTCAATACTTGGCTTCTGAGGGCATTTACATTTCTCTAATACAGAAAAATGAAAGCACAACCACAGCCTTCAATGGCTTTGACCCCTTATTGACATGAACAGTAAATGTCGGGCTTTGGCCTTACCAACCTACACAGATGTGTCATGGCATTCAACAAGCCTTTCTTACTGCTATAACGTTGCATGGATCAGTCTGTGGAGTGGAAAAGCCATGAATGATGTGAAAACTTGGCTGAGGACATGCGTGTTCCATGCATGTTTCTTTCAGTGTGAATGATGAGTTCACCCAACTAATATTCTTGAGCATAGGGATGAAATGTTTTAATACGTTTGGACAAAATAAGTCCTGACAATATCCCAATATCACAGTAGTGATTTAATAATCTAGGCAGGCCGGAAAAGCATCTTTGACCAGGTTTGGCTTTGTTGATTGTGTCTTGCCTCCTGCTGTTGCCTTGTCATCATCCACCATGTTGTTTTGGTTGTTCACCTCTATGTCAGCGATGCCACAGAAGTGGACTGCACATTAATGTTAAAGCTGCTATGTGCGGCTTCTTCAAAGTACTTATTTAAAGCATGATTTTATTTACTTTCTAAATGTCTGGTATAGTTATAGTATAACGGGGTCTTTTAATTTTAACTCTTTGTTTATGTTTCTTTTTGCTGCACCGCTGGGCCCTTGTTTTGTATGACCATCACTTTTTTCTTTTGCAGTGGTACAATCTCATAAGAGACACCTCTGAGATACTGGTACTCTGCACCAGTGCTCCACTGGTGTCCATCAGCCAGGACTCATCGTTTTCTTTTTATTTATGATTGATTGGACAGGTTGATTGATTGGTGGGGGGCAGCGGATTGCTGAGGACGCCTGCACTGTCAGTGACGATGTGGACTTGTGCGCTTATTAGGCAGTTTTAAATGCGAAGGCTCCATTGTGAGCAGAGCCTCAGGGTGCTGTGCATATTCTAGTCTTCTCGATTCACCCTCACAATCTCAGACTTTACCACTTTATTGGAATAATGTAATACCATTAACTGAAATGTCGGTCAGTCATTATTCAACCCACTATATCCTAACACAGGGGTCTGCTAGAGCCAATCCGAGCCAACATAGGACACAAGGCAGGAAAAAAATCCCCAGGCAGGGCACACGCACACACCCACACACTATGGACAATTTAGGATCGCCTGCACGTCTTTGGACTGTGGGAGGAAACCCATGTAGACACGTGGAGAACATGTAAACTCCACACGGGGAGGACCCAGGAAGCGAAACCAGGGTCTCCTAACTGCGAGTCAGCAGTGCTAACACTACACCATCATGCCACCTGAAATGCTTTATCATAAGCAAACGCCTTTTAAAATCAAGAAATTAGATGTTGTTTAGGGGTAGTTTCTAATATTGCTGTTTACTATCAACCAAATCTACTGTTTTGCCCTCTTTCTCATTAGTTCTATTGGTCTCTATAAATGGCCATTCATTTTTTGTTCACAGAACCATTTGCTTACAACGCCCACAGTCTTGCATGTTTATACTTGGTTTTAGAAATGGGATAAATTACATTGTCCGTGTGGTTTGCAATTTGTTTTGGTGCAAGACATAGGAAACTTTCCATCACCTCTCCTTCTCTTCAAATCTTTCTTAGAGATTGCTGGCAGATGCCTCCAATGATACGATAGCTTAAAACAAAATATTAGTTTGTGTTGAGGTAAAGTTAAAAAATCGGCAATTACAAATTGATCTAGTGCCGCCTGATTTTCAGTTCCAGGTTTTACTGAAGCATTGTCAGAAATAACAATATATAACTTACAAGTTTTACAATATAAAGTAAGCAGGAAAGTGAACACAATTCATTATACTGAACAATAAAAAATGATAAAACATCAATCAGTCATTCATTACTGAAAAAGCAATCAATCAACATTATTGTACTGTATATCTTAAAAATAATCTCACTTGGATTAGAATTTAACACATCACACTGCTTGGGAGTTGACAGGGATGAGTCCATAAAAAATATGACAAACGAGAGGAGACCATTCACTCTATGAAGCCCGTTTGATCAGCTGATAGCTAAGCGGTCCCAATATCTCATCCAGATTCTTCTTAAAGGTTCTGCTTCAGCTTCACATCTTGGTAGTTTGTTCCTGATTCCCATAATTCTTTGAGTAATGAAGTGCTTCCTGGCTTCAGTCCTAAATGTACTTCCCTTTAATTTCCACTGATGTCCTTAAGTATGTGATTCACCCTTAAGATAGATGAAAGAATTCTGCTGGATCTGCTTTTTATCAATGCATTTAAGGATTTTTCAAGACCTGGATGAGGACCCCACGTGGTCTCCTCTGTTTGAGACTAAAAAGGTTTAATTCTCAGAGCCTGTCACAGCAGGACATGTCCTGAAGTCCTGGGATGCACTTGGTTGCTCTCCTCTGCACAGCTTCAAGGTGCTGCTATGTCTTTCTTGTATCGCGGTGACCAGAACTGCACACAGATGTGGTCTTATTAGTGCATTATGTAGTTTAAATATAACATCTCTTGACTTAAATTCAACAGCTTTAAGGTTAACATTTTATTTGCCTTTTTAATTACAGTACTTTGGTACATTGCTTAGATAATGAAAATGTTGCATCAACATAAACCGCTAAATCCTTTCCAGAGGATACTTCCTGTAGGTCAGTGTCTCCCATCTTGTATTTATAATTGATGTGTAGCACTTTGCACTTTTCTAGATTAAATGTGATTTTCCAGGTGTTTGCTCAGTTCTAAAGCTTGTCCAGGTCTTTTTGAATTATTTTTACTGCCTCCTCAGTGCCTGCCATCCCTATAATTTTAGTGTCATCTCCGAACTGGACAAGTTTATTAACTATACCAGAACTAATGACATTAATATAAATTAGAAAAAGTAACCATCCAAAGACAGACCCCTGAGAGTCTCCACTGATGACCTCACTCCATGTGGAGTATTCTCCTTTTACAGTAGCTGTACTCTTTGTCTCCTGCCAGTTAGCGATCCAGTTTTTTAGGTGACCTCTGATGCCTACAGATTCTAGTTTCAGAATTAATCTTTGGCCTGTGACAACTGTGTTTTGAAAGTCTGGGTAAATTGGGTCATATGCTTTGATTTTTGTCAACTGCTGTGGTTGCTTCTTCAAAAAAATCTAAAAGATTGGCTTGGCAAGAATGTGAATTACTGTGGATCCCAATGCACCAGTGCAGTGACAGGGACACTGTGCTGTAAAAATGGCGCTGTAAAACCAAGGTCCTGGCTCTCTGTGGTCATTAAAGATCCCTGGGTACCCTTCGTAAAAAATAGAATAAAGAATTTCCTGGCTAAATTGCCCACCATGGTCTTCTAGTCATTCTGACTCCGTAATCATCCCCTGGTTTTACTTGGCCTACTTCTCTCATCACGTTACCACATAAGAGCTAATGTGTGGTGAGCATACCAACGCAAAAATGGCTGTCATCGCATCATCCAGATGGGTGCCACACATTAATGGTGGGTGAAGTGGCTTCCACCTCACTGAAGCACTTTGAGTAGTGAGAAAAGTGCTATATAAATATAAAGAATTATTATTACCCAAGCTGGCTGCTGCTTAGAATATTATTTTCATTTAGATCATTTTCTAATTTACTTCTTATTATAGTGTTCATAATTTTGCATGGCATAGAAGTAAGACTAGGTGTCTCCCTTTTTGAAAACTGGAGTCACATTTGCAACTTTCCAGTCCTCAGCTACTTCTCCTTTCTGAAGTGACTGCTGAAATACGCCTAATAAAGGTTTCTAGATGACGTCCTTCATTTCTTTCAATACAATTGGTAAGATCCTATTAGGTCCACAGGTTTTATTAGTCTTCACTGTACTGAGGGCTTGAAGCACATCTGACTCTTCTATTTTAGGATCTACTAGCAAAATACCCGCGCTTCGCAGCGGCAAAGTACTGCATTAAAATTTTTATTAGGAAGAAAATTAAACCTTTTTCAACTGAGGGAAAATATGCCAATAATTATTTGTTAAGGATCTCTTTGTATACCATGTTGTCAGTTCGGCCCTCCGGTTGTAACATGACCAAGCTGTGCACTGAGCTTACTCTTGAGCATGCAACGTACAGTTGGCAATGTGAACAGTAATCTTGTCTCAAATCTCACAGCTTGGATTGCTGCTGTCATAATCAGTTTGAGTTTCATGGTTTGTTTCAATTACGACAGTATTTGCAGGATTTGTTGTGTTGAAGTGACATTTAGCATCTGTCAAGCGTTGTAAGTACACAACCGGTTTCATCGATAAAATCACATCCAGCTTTTGAGAGTTTAAACATTCATAAACATCAAAGTGTCCACTACTGAAATCGTCAGCTGTGAATTTAAGATGTTTAAGAGGCATTGGCGGCTGTCGAAAGGTGTCAAATATTTGGTCATTTCGGTACACTTGAAAGCGACCACCGAACAATTCAGCGGCAGTCATCAGCTCACATGCAGAACCATAGGTGAAGGGCTTAAGCATTTCACTCTTATAGCGCTCCTGTGTAGTATAATTATCTCCTGCACCGTCATCAGTCCACACCTTGAACCTGTCCCAGTCATTCAATACATAAGACACAATGTTCCTCCGGATATCAAGAGTGAGCCTGATATGGCCGTGCAATATGTAACAAAGAGAATGGAAAAGGTAGGTGGTATCTCCGGGCATGGAAACCACTCGGTAAGTGACAGTTCTTTGATCGATAGTGATCATCTTGATAGGCATGGTAATGGGGGTTGGAATGATAAAGGAAATGGGTACCTGAGCAATGTAAAGTAAGTGTAAAATACCTATACAATAACTATAATTGTAATAAACAAACAATAAAACAGCGAAGAAGCCGTGGATTAAACAAAAAGGCTGTAGTTATCAGTAGGGAGACGTGAATCCCGTGGCAAAGCAAGGAAGGGAATGTAGAGACCGGAGCGATGGACGGACTTATATAGGCAGGCAGCCAACAACGTGGGAGGCGTTAGGATGGGGGACCCAACACCACCTCACACGGTGACCGAGGTGCAGGCTATGGACATATATATGTACGTAAGTAGGATTCAGTTAGCGTTGGGAACCCGTGTACCAAATTTCTTGAAGATGGGCCCATAAGTAACAAAGACTGTTGAAAAGTTCAATATGGCGGCCGACAGTGGCATCATACCACCGAAATAAGTATGTACATTGGTTTCAGTTAGTGCAGGGAAGCCGCCTACCAAATTTCGAGAAGATGGGACCATAAATAAGAAAGTTCAACATGGCGGACTTTGTTGACCGTTATGACCGTTATGCGTAGAATTTCGAAATGAAACCTGCTTAATTGTTGTAAGTAAGCTGTAAGGAATGAGCCTGCCAAATTTCAGCCTTCTACCTACACGGGAAGTTGGAGAATTAGTGACTTTGGAAAGTTCAATATGGCGGCCGACAGTGGTGTCATACCAACGAAATAAGTACGGACATCGGTTTCCGTTAAAAGTTCAATATGGCGGCCGACAGTGACATCATACCACCGAAATAAGTACCAAATTTCAGCCTTCTACCTACACGGGAAGTTGGAGAATTAGTGACGTTGGAAAGTTCAATATGCCAGCTGACAGTGGCGTCATACCACCGAAATAAGTACGTACATTGGTTTCGGTTAGCGTAGGGAAGCTACCTACCAAATTTTGTGAAGATGGGGCCATGAATAAGAAAGTTCAATATGGCGGACGTTGTTGACCGTTATTACCGTTACGCATAGAATTTCGAAATGAAACCTGCTTAACTTTTGTAAGTAAGCTGTAAGGAATGGGCCTGTCAAATTTAAGCCTTCTACCTACACGGGAAGTTGGAGAATTTGTGACGTGTGTAAAATTCAATATGGCGGCCGACAGTGGCGTCATAGAACCGAAATAAGTACGTACATCGGTTTTAGTTAGCGCAGGGAAGCCACCTACCAAATTTCGTGAAGATGGGGTCAGCCTTCTACCTACACGGGAAGTTTGAAAATTGGTGACGTTGGAAAGTTCAATATGGCGGCCGACAGTGGCGTCCTACCATCGAAATACGTAAGTACATCGGTTTCGGTTAGCGGAGGGAAGCCACCTACCAAATTTCGTGAAGATGGGGCCATAAATAAGAAAGTTGAACATGGCGGACGTTGTTGACCGTTATCAACCGTTATGACCGTTACGTGTAGAATTTCGAAATGAAACCTGCTTATCTTTTGTAAGTAAGCTGTAAGGAATAAGCCTGCCAAATTTCAGCCTTCTACTTACACGGGAAGTTGGAGAATTAGTGATGAGTGAGTGAGTGAGTGAGTGAGTGAGTGAGTGAGGGCTTTGCCTTTTATTATTATAGATTAACTCAGAGTTTGTTTTCACTTCTGCAATGAGGTATTCCATTTGTTTCTTCCTTTATAAATACTTGGGTGAAATATTTGTTCAGTTCATTTGCTATTTCCCTCTCATTTTCAATGATTTCTCCATTTGTGTCCCTAAGCTTTCTTAAATTGTCTTTTGTCCACTTTTTACTGGACTAGTCCACTATGATTCCTAAGGCGTACCTTCAAGTTTCTGACACACATTGAACACTCAAATCTAACTTTTTCCTTTCTATATGCAATGCCTTACATTTATATACATTAAATATAATTTGCCACCTATCGGCCCAAATGTGAAATCTGACCAGATTGACCTGTAATGATCCTAGCAGGGTTCCCAGATTTGACAGGCACTTTACAACCCAATCACTGCCAAATGCCGCTTAATCCTACAAAATCTTGCCAAATACCGATTAATCCATCTCAAGCAAGTAAACCGCCACCCAGATACACCTCCCTACTCCTAAGCTGCAGACATGCATGACCATAACTCCTCTGATTGGTTCACTGGTCTTTTATATGCCACAGTTACACTTTGAGAGCATTTTTCCCCAAATGGCTCCCAAATGACTGAGGTACAAAGGTACAATTCACAAAGCAAAGACTTTAAATGGATTTCTTTAAAATAAATATGATAAATAGCAGAAAACAAAGTTGATGAAAGCTCATTTGGCTATGTGTGGCATTTTTTTTTTCTTTTCAGGTGAAATAACATAACAGATAGCAAAGGACTATGTCTGTATTCATCTGCAAAGGAAAATTACATTATGTGCATTAAACAACCATCAACAACAAATCAAATCAAATTAATAATATATTGAACGATTATTATAAAAGTAAAGCTGAATAAATCGCTGCATGAATAAAAGGTAAAGTACCACTTCCGGTTAAGTGAAATAGCTCAAAAGTTGATAGAAATCTATATTTTGTTGGCAAAATTGGGTCGACCTAAGTGAAAGCGTACTCAAGTTATCGTGTTTGCATACATTTACACACACAGACAGACACACAAACATAATTGCAAAAATGGTATTTTTTGACTCAGGGAGGTCTAAAACATTGAGATTCATCAAAATCTCAGAATGGAATTTTTGGAGGATTCCAATACTTTCCCTATACTTTGTATACGAGAAAGTAAAAAGCTAAAACATTTTTGAAAGGGAAAGAAGGCAAGAGACTGAACACTTTAGCTGTATAGCCTTCATCAGGTGTGTCACTGAGACGTTGTGTTTCTCGCCTTCTTTCTTGTTTCAGGTATTCCACAGGCTTTAACCTTCATATTAAATCAAAAACCAGAAGCAATCGGTTTAAATCAGCAGCAACTTACCTTCTAATACATTGATTTTTTTCTATATTTAATTTTTATATTTTTCCCATGTTTACAAAATACAGCCAGACAGTGGTGAACATACAGTGCTTTCTGGACTGTAGTAAACCCGCCATGGAATTCCACTTTTGGATGCCCATTTGTGCTTTTCTTTTTTTGACAGGTGTTTAATCAGACGTAACTGGTTGATGCCCACTGCATTGCCCAATTTTATTGGTAACTGAGTAGAAAGAATTGTGACTACATGGTCATCTGTCTGTGTTATTGGGGATAGGGGATAGTGTGACATTTCACTTTCATAGGTTGGAAAGAAAAAGAGGCGGTTTTGTGGGTTAAGCAATTGTGGAATTGCAAATGGATTTTTTTAGTTTTTACAAAATTATACACAATTTCAAGAATTATAGCCCAAAATGAGGAGTCACGCCCAAGGATTTTTTTTTCCACACACAATGTATTTAGAAATAGCCCAATTAGCAATCTCATATTGCACCCTCATCCACGCTGGAAAAAATATTGCTCAATCTCAAGGAATTAGACTCCATTTCAACAATATATAAAATCATTTTACAATCCCTTCCTTTCAAAGATCCAAGAGGGCACTGGGAGAAAGATCTCTCAATTAATATATCAGAAAAGGAGTGGAAAGTAGCAATGCAGAGAATTCACTCGAGCTCCATATGCGCAAAGCATACAATTATACAACTCAAAATTACATATCGAGCACATCTGTCTCGACTAAAACTCTCCAAAATGTTTCCAGGGCATGAGCCAACCTGCGAACGTTGCAACCAAGCCCCAGCCTCACTGGGTCACATGTTCTGGGCCTGCACCAAATTAACATTATTCTGGACAAAAATTTTTAATTTTTACCTTTCAGACAGCCTTGGACTCACAATCCCTCCTAACCCATTAACAGCTGTGTTTGGGGTTCTTCCAGTGGAGCTTAAAGTGGAGAAGGACAAACAAATTGTGATGGCATTCACTACACTGTTGGCACGCAGACTCATTCTGATAAACTGGAAGAACCCAAACTCTCCTCTTTTAAGTCAGTGGGAAACCGATGTGTTATATTATTTGAAATTGGAAAAAATCAAATACTCAGTTAGAGGATCCGTACAGACTTTTTTCAAAACATGGCAGGATCTAATCAGTAATATATTAAAATAAGTTTATAAAGCACAGAGAATTTATTAATTTAGGTATGTTTACAAGACTTAAATTTTACGCTTGGCTTGCTCTCTCTCAGGGGTGGGGATCGATCTGTTCTTAACTCAATTCTTCTTTTTGTAAAAACTTGATTGCTTTGTATGGATTGTAATAAAATTAATAAAAAAGAGGAAAAAAAAAAAGAAATAGCCCAATTAGACGTGAAACCTCCCAGTCTCACTATGGGCTCCTAGTGTATCAGCCATATCGTCTAGTTTAGTGTCTTCAGGAAATTACTTATTTTTATTAAGATAATTTATGCAAATTGAAATTAGCAGTAGCCCAAGCTCTGGTCTCTAAAAGACAACACTTTGTCTAATTTAGGAAAACAATCCTCTTACCAGACCCCTTTGGCTTTCAGTGTTTTAGCCCATTTTGCACCCATCAACACACACTGTGCCTTGAACTCCCGCCTCTCATGTGGCACCTTGTCAGAGGCTTTCTGAAAATCAAGGTAAATAATACTGCAAGTACTTGTGCTAGCATATACATTTGGTGCTTCCTCATAGAATTCCAGCACGTCAGTGAAACTGACATCTCTGCGACCCGTACTGAGGTCTCACTAGCCCCCTGTTCTTGACATCAGGTCCTCAGTGTTTTCCTTAACAATTGCTTCATTTAACTTACCTGTGATACATATTGAGCTTACTTGTCTATAATTAGTATGATATACCTTATCTTTTTTTTTTTTTTTAATAACAGGGCATTTCCTAGCTCACCATCCTTAGGAAATTCCTTACTGTGCAGAGAGTTGTGAAAATACACGTTAATAGTTGATAAATGTAATAATTAATCTCTATAAGCATTCTAAAATGTCCTGTACCTGGCTATTTGATTCATTTTACATGTTTTAATCCTAGCAGCATTTCTTTTTGTCTTTTCTATCTCCAGATCACTGAGTACATGGAAGAGAGAGCATAAACAACAGGAGTAAACAGTCCATCAACTAAGCTGAAAATGAAGTCTGGTATTTTAATATATTCTTGTTTATCCTGTCGCCAGAGAGTGGCAATGTGTTGCATGTTTGTTGGACGTGCAAGTCAGAATTTGAACGTCTTCTGTACACGACAATATCACCGCTACTTAAACTGATATCTCCTTACCACTCCCTGTAGCTATAGAGGGTTTATCCTTATTCTCATGTAAACAACTCAGAAAAATACAAATTTAGAACAGTTGCTGTTTGATTCTCTATGTACTGTACATGTGGCTTTCAAGCTTCAAAAAATTAAACCCCAGTAATGTTTTGGTGTACGCGGTGTTGAATGACCACCACATTTAAATTCTGAAAAATCTGCCGACATTCTGAAGCTGCTTTTCATTTTAAGGTTGCAGGGTGTGCTGATGCCTGTCCAAGGATTATTGGGTGCAAAATAGGACCTTACCTCAGCCAGAAGCAGGCTTGCAGCACCCAGCACAAAGACAATTTCACATGCTGCAAAAAATAATACATTAAGAAACAACATTGAACCTATGATAGAAAATTAAGACAATTTGCTTAAGAAGATACAGATGATGGTGGTTATAAATATTTTAACAATAAATTAAATTACTGAGGGATGCATCTTATTTATTTTGGACATCTTCTGTTCAGGCTGTGCTCTGGTGGCCACTGCTTTGGCTACATATACAAGTTTCAGCAGAATTTCACAATCATTTTTATTTACTGTCTTATTTATTTTATCAGTGAAAATTCACACATGAAAGAGTTCTGCATCATCTTCACTCCAAGCAGTGCAGTCTACATTAAAATTTGTATGTTTTGAAAGTACAGGATGCCCACAAAAACACTCCTTGATTTTCAATGGTTACAAAATCAAAATGTATTGGAATATTCTTTCACCTTTGAGGCTACAGTTTCATCAACTCATAAATTTTCATATGGTATCTGTTGATTACATACACTCAATGTGCGCCCCACCTGATACTCGGCAAACATCGATGTGATAATTGAGCTTGGACCAGACTCTCCAAAGCATATCCGGCGTGATCGCGTTTATAGCTTCAGTGATGCGTTCCTACAGTACATCCATAGTTGTGGGAAGGAACAAAATGGACTTGTTAGTAGGCGGATTCACATGAAATTTGTGTCTGAAAGCACGCTGCACAGTCTCAACACTTTTTGTTGTATGAAATTCCAACACACACCAGCTGTGTTGCTGTCTGGTGAGTGCCATCTTAAATTTCACGGTCTGCTACCAGTATTAGGAGTACACAGAAGAATCTGTGGGGAAAAGAAGAAATGTTTTGAGTTAATGTATTTGCTGTCATCTTATTTATAAACATATTCCAATGAGTTTTGATTTTGTAACCATTTAAAATCAAGGAGTGTTTTTGTGGGCACCCTGTATTTTTGTTAAAACATCGGAGAAACTTCTAATGAGAACAGGCCATTCAGCTCGACAAGCTCACATTTCTTATCCAACTAATTCCATCCAAACTATATGAAGTTGGGTTTTGAATTCCCCCAGAATCCTATTGTCCAACACACTACTTGGTATCTTATTCTATGTGTCTCAGGCTCTCTGCGTGAAGAAAAACTCTTTAATGTTTGTGAAAATATTACAACTTCATTTTGCAACTGTACACCTGTGATTTTGTTGAGCTCATTTTAAGGTAACAGCTGGGATTGACTGTACTAATTCCTTTCATAATTTTAAACACCACAATCATCATACCTTAATCTCTGTTTCTTTAAACTGAAAGGGTTCAGCTCCTTTAATCTTTCCACATAACTCATACCCTGTTGTCCTGGAATCTGCCTGGATGCTCTTTTCTGGACTTATCCTTACACTGCTATGTCCTTTTTCTAGCCTGGTCACCAAAACTGCACACAGTACTCCAGATGAGGCCTCACCATTGTGGTATGAAGCTTAAGCAGAACCTCCCTTGGACTTGTACTCCTCACATCAAGGTTCCTTATAAACCAACATCTTATCAGCTTTATAATAATAATTCTTTCAGGGAGGACCTGGGAAGCAAGCCCACAATCTCCTTATTGCACTGCAACAGTGCTACTTCCTCAATGATTTCTTAACACTGCCTTGAAGGTGATAGTGATGAGTCCACTATGACTCCCAGATCCTCCTTATAAGGGGTACTGTCAAGTTTCTGACCTCCCACTGTGTATTAAAATCTAACATTTTTAATTGTTATATTTATTATTTTAGCTAAACGGCTATCTATGTCTGCAATAAGACTGCACACACTTGTGCTTAAAACAGGAAACAAGTGTTACAAGCAACTGTTAAAAGATGAATTCCTTAAAGATTCCTTAGATTAACACTTAAAAGGTTGATACAATTGACAAGTATTTTGTTTTGTGTGCTGTACAAAAAATCTTTTATGAGGAGAACAGTGTGTTTAGTAGGTTTTCTTCACAGAGCTAAAGGTGAGAATAAAGTGAAACAGTTTCTCATAAAGTTATTTAAGACTGTTATTTGCAAAAATAAACAACATATGATTCCGAATTAACATAAGCTGCCCCAATTTGGGGTGTTCACAGGAAATGGAATGATTTAATTTATAAGGTAGATGGATATAATAAGAAAGAATAGCTTCATCTGATATTTAAAATATTAAAATGCATGATTAAGCTTAAATGTTTAAAGTCTAAATATGCTCGATTGTCATACAAATGTATAATTTTTCATCTAGAGTCCATAGAGGGCTAGTGCCATACTGAACGATCAAAAATAACATCACAGTTGTTACCACTGACATTGAAATAATCTAAAGTGATACCCCACATTATGAATGAAATGTGTGCTTTTTTACGTTCTGGGAGAGGCTCTTGCAAAATACAAACATATTATATTCATGATCGACAACCTCAAAATATCATAAAACAACACTCCACAATTATGGCCAAGTTTTCACCTCCTGTTTTGGGGTGAAGCTCTGTTTTTTATGTGGCATGCACAACTTCAAGTCCTTCTGATCATTTTTTTCTGAAGACATCTCTTGGATTACTCTTGATTGTAAAATATGTACAAAATATGGTCCGAAACTGGCCTAAAGCAATAACTTTTGAGGTCCAGATGGCTAAACATTGGGAGGAACCCCAAAAAGCCCGACCCTTAAGACGAGTCGAACAGAATATTGGGTGTTCTCGTACCGCTGAGTCACGAGGCGAACGTTAACAAAATATTGAAGCGATCAAAGACAATAATCGAATAGTTTTCTTCAGGATCGAGTCCAGTCGTAGACTACAAGATAGTACAACCTATTTGAAGGCGACAATCTATCCGTTTTCTTATTAAAACGAACCTGGTCGGGATGTTCGCAGCTATGGGTGTTCAAGTGGTCCAGCTGGTTACGCTGTGGAAGTGCGACGCAATTGGGGGCCACAGACTAGCGTTTCATATGCTACGTAGACAGGGCGACCCCTCAGAAATCAAACTCCCCAATAAGCACCTGCTGTATGTACATTTCGTGTTGTTAAGTGCACCGCATTTACATTGTAAACCACGCGTCGCATTTAACTGTAACTGCATTACCCGATGCTACCACTGAAGTCGTTCTGCATTACATATTTTTCGCATTTCTTTTAATTTTGAAAGAAGCTGCCAATTAACTCCAAACGGCGCGCGCCACACGTATAAGGGAAAAGTTGACTTGTTTGTTCATTTTTCCTCATTTTTTACTTCAAGCCCCCTTCACGTAATTCTCGATGGGTTTTTCTCTTTGGCGGCACACCAACACATGCCGCCCTCGTTTGACTTTTTTTTCTCGGCACCCTGTAACACATATGCGGCTCTAACTGTTGACGTTTGGAACTCCTTTGTCGGCTGATGTTTTAGGTGATGACGACTAACTCTGTTCTACTGCGGATATGCATTCCGTCACAAAGAACGAAGCTGTGCACTAAGCAAAATGGGCAGTTTATCGGTCGCGGCTTTGTAGATGGTGATTATTTCGAACACTTGCGATACAGATAAACGAACGAGAGGAAGACTCCGAGACGCACACCTTCCACGAGCAGCTCTGCTAAAGTTTGTCCAGAAGTTGGCAGAAGAGCGTATCTCTGGCGCATGCGCGTTGTGCCCAACATCCAGCACCAAATAGAGTTACAGAAAGGAGGTGAGTTCCCTAAAAACGGTGAATATTTTCTTTGTTTTACCAACGCGAATCCTAACAGTCGGTGCAAAGCAAAGATGCCAGGTTGTTCTACAGGTTCCGTGAGGTTCGGTCCTCGCTACCCTTTGGAGAAATTGTAAAATTCTCCAATAATACGGAGCAAGTTGCAGACAAGAAATTACGGGCAATTGTGTGTCTGTAATTGGAAATAAACAGAGGAAGGGGCGACGCGGTGCGGGGTAAGGCGGGACGTGGATGTGTGGCGGGGTCCCGCGACGTGGCTCGCCGATGGTTTTCCGTTAAGAAACGCGACCCTGGGAAAACTTTCTGTCAGATGAAATGTGATTGCGATTACCCGAGATGCAAGCGCCGTCACAAGGGAGGAGGGGGCGGAGGAAAGTGTTGAATTAACTTCGAAAAAAGGAGCTCGGAATTGGGGAGAATAGTCCCAGTTCGTTTAGGTGCCTTTTCTCTTATGAATACAAGTTCAAATGATTACTCGCGTGCACGTTAATAACATAGTTTTAGCATGTTTGGGGGCCTTCCCCCCTCTGCTCCGCCATTTTGTATGACTCTAATCATGGGCGCTCCACATTACACTTTATTTATTAGTGATGAGGGCGGGGGGCGAATATGGGGGGTAATGAGCTCTGAAATTCCTCTGAACGCACCTGGACCGTGCGCGTTTATTCACGTCGCGTGGATATTACGTCCGTAGCAAAAAGAAAACTGGAACAGCGCAGCGATTTGTTTTGGATCTCAGTCACCATCAGTATTTGAGGCCGGCAGTATCGCACCGCTTGTCACTTAATAAAAGGAAAACACGTCCAACCGAGAATTTAAAAAATAATCATAATAGACTTGTTTTGCTTTTCAAGTGCTAGATCATGTTAAGGCTGGGCCGTGTGTGCTCTCGCCGGGCACGGTATTTTACGAGGCAGGCGAGAAAAAAATCAAATATCGGTAAAACAAGTGTAAGACGAACTTCGCCGATTAGGTGAAGTTTGTGGCGACGGACGAATGGTGAGGAAACGTTTTTTTTATTATTACATACTGAGCAACGAACCCGAGGAATGTTTATTACTACAATCCTGTGGAAGAAATCTGTGGAAAATTAAAACGCGTACACGCGATCTCGCAGTCTCCTTATTATTGTAGCATTATTTGAAAGCGAGAACAAAAATAATGAAACCACACACTCGTCGCCCTCTAGCGGGGCCTGGGTTTATATACGCGGCTGGAGTTCGGCTTCCCAACTTTTCTTTATTACCGAGTGTTAGATTCTCGCGGCACCGTAAGCGAAGTGCTGGAAGGCTCAAGGAAGCATTGTTGCGACACAAAACATGCAGTTTGCATGTCAGACTTAGGATTCTTGTGTTTCATATCCTTGAGGTGTACTTTTAAAAATGAGATCACATTTAAAGCACTGCTGGTCCAAAGCATGCTAGACGGGTACCCCCCGCACGGTATATTTTAGTCTTTAATGTTTGGTGTTAACTTTGCAAATTAAACTGTTAAGCATTGCATGGTTATGTTGGTGTCCAGCGATTCGTACTGATGGCCAGCAGCAATAAGAAATTGACCTTAGGATTGTTAAGTGATAAGTTAATTGTATTGTCTTTTTAAGCATTACTTATAAACGCTTTGTAATCATTTATTTTTTTTTCTGCTGTCTCCTCACTTGACTGCACGAGGAAATCCCTACATATCATGTACCGTTCTACTCGTCTTCATGTATAGTTATGCAAGATGTCGATCTTTTTGGTGTTTCCCCATTGTTACTCTTCCAGACCCGAAAATCCTCATTTTTTTAGTTCATTTTCTGACTATATTCTATGTAGGAAATTACACCCTTATAATAAAGAGAAAACCAATAGGTGTCTCTAACAAAAATGATTAGGAGGACTTGGGGTTGTGCATGGTACATCAGTCGACCCCAGGGGTGCCCCCCATGTGAAACAAGTGGTCAAAGTTTCTCCTTCTCGCAACACCTAGAGAAAATGGAATCGATAATATATACATACGGAGTGTTGTTATATATTTCGAAGCTGCTGATCACATTTACAATATTTTTGGAATTTAATTCTTTGCCGGTGGTCTTAGCTTTCTAGGAGTCACTCTCAGACGGCTAACATGGAGACATTTCATATAATAAGCATTTGGGGTGTTGTTTTGGACTATTTCAAGGTCAGTGATTTATGAATATGTTGCTATGTTTGATCCTTTACTATGGGGAAAAATGACAAATTTAGACTATAAACGTTTAAATTGGTGCACATATTTTATTATTCAAATGTTGGATGCCACTATTCTTGTTTATTTCAAGTATGTACTTCTACCCCATGCAATAAATCATTACATTTCATATCAACACCTCTTATTAGGGCAGCTTACACTAATTCAGATTTTTGTATTTATATTAATCCTCATTATATTTTAAAGACTAGTAAGCCGTAATTTCAGCAATTCTCTTTGGTGCAGAAGCACTGAAAATTTGGTGAAATAACTGGCCCAATAATGTATTGCAGGAGACACAGACCGCGTATAACAATAAATAAATGGAGACGTAGCCGTTATGGCACAGCGGTTGACAGTACTGCCTCACTGCTCCAGGAGACGATGCTTGAGCCCTTCGTCATACCACCGTGTGGAGTTTCCACATTCCCCAGTGCTTGCTTGTGCTCGTCACTGGGTATTCCAGTTTTCACAAAGAAGTTAGTATTAGGTGAATTAGAGACTTTACACTAGTAGGGAAAAGAAAATATCTAAGATTTAAGGGACAAGAACAAGATGGGGATGTTAACTTACAGATTAAAGGGTGGAAAAGCTCAAATATCTACAATCTGCAATAACCGCAAATAGAAAGCAAGGTCTAGAAATGAACCGCAGAATTTTATGAAGTTGAAAAATTGGGGAAAGGTATCAGCAATGTTATGTGATCATAGAATCAGTGCAAGGAGTGAAAGGTACAACAACAGTGATCATAAATAAATTGCATTATTACTATTATACCAGCATTATATAGATTAGAAACCTGGACAGTGAAAGTGTGTGAAAGGAAACTGGATGCTACAGAAATGAGAATGCTGACAGGGATGTGTGGAGTAACAAAGCTTGACGAGTTCAGGAATGAGAGAATCAGAGGTACAGTTAAGTCGGGGAAATTTCAAAGAACGTACAGGAAAGAAGGTTAAAGTGGTACAGACATGTAATGAGAATAGAAATAAGCAATGTGGGGAGCAGAGTCATCAATATGGAGGTGTTAAGGCAGAGAATAAAATGACCAAAGCGAAGGTGGATAAACAGTGTGAAGAGGCATCTAAGGGAAAATCCGGTGAAGAAGTGCACACTGGACAAGAGTGGTCCAATACAGAGACCCTTCATGAAAGTGGGTAAAGCTTTAGAAGAAGGGGAAGGTAACTTTACATTATCCCAGTGTGAGTTTGGCCTTTGACGGACTAGCGCACTACCTGAGGTTACTTCTCGCTTTGCACCTGCTGGGCTGCCAGGCCTGAGCGACTTTGATTTGGAAAAATGTGTGCATAGATAAGGAGCAAGTGGATGCAGTAAAAAATAAATATTGAAAAAAAAAATCAGATTACATTTGAATTTATGTATATCCAGTAAATGACACAATGGTACAACTGACAATTGTATAATATATTTAACTGAGGTACAGAATGTCCAGGAATAACACTGTAGGAGTAATAACTAAACATGATTTGTATTAAAGCTGGGAATAGTAATGTAAAATAGAGGGTGAGTGCTAACATCGTAGAGCATCATTTTTTTTAATGTTACTTACCCCTTGTACCTTGCAGTGGTGGCTGAGAAAACTTCTTAGTGATCAGTGCTGTACAGTGATAAAGGATGTGAAAAAACGTCAGTGGATAAAGGAAGAAAAAAAATTTCATATAGGCATAATGCACGTGTTAATTTATCCAGTTGTATGCTCAAAACGTGCAAAATGCATGCTTTTTTGCTAAAATATTGTTAAAACAGGTACCTCCCGAGTAATCTGCGCATATTATAAACATTACACTAAAGCCTCATAGGACTGACATTTGAATTGAAGTCAGGACTTTCCCCCTCATCTCGCGGCCATCATGACAATACTTGGGGAAAGTAACCTAACAAACACATTACTTTTGGGTTGGGTATCACCTTAATGGGCAAAGATTAAATCTATATTGTAGTATCATGGTATGGCAGAAAATACTGTGCTCTCACTTGGTAGATGGCAGGGGGGACAAACAGTCTGTTAGTGGGGTGTGTGACGTATAAGCTGACTGAGCGCGCTTTCTTTAAGAATCTCCTGTCATAATTGTCCTGCGTGAAAGTGAGCATTGCCCTGTAATGAACTGAGCTGTTTTACTCGCCTACTGTGGGGCCTTTCTTTGTGGCATTGTGCAGTTTGCATACCAGGCTGTGACTGAGGCATTTAATTTGCTTTCTATTTGTATCTGTAGAAGTCAGTTAGGATCCGAGGGGACTGATGGACTTTACTCTTCCTTCTCTACAATCAGCTTCTTGACTTACTCACACTGAGAGACATATTGCTGTTTTCCTCTTATTTATTTAATAGCTTTATCTCCCCTCTTTTGTAAGGTGGAGTGGTGGCTCTGAGGTTAGGGATCTGCACTGGCAATCTGAAGGTACAATGCCAAAAGGGTCTCTGCTCTATTGGGCCCTTGAGCAAGGCCCTTAACCTGTAATCGCTCTGTCCTGGGTATGACGTTAATCTGCATCTGTGCCTGCATGTAGGCCCTCCAACCTACAGGGAAAAACTTGGGGGTTGGTGGCAGAATTGGCACTCCACACATTGTTCCACTCTCTCTGAACTTGTGTGGTGCTGAGGTATCATCCGTTGCATGGCTGCACTCGGGTCCTAATCTGGATCCTGAGTTGGTTTGTCGTGTGGTGGGTGCTCCTAACCTCTCCGCTCTCTCTTTATCTCACCCTCCTTAGCTGTCTCTTCTTTGCTGGAAAGCACTTCTACTGCTATTGCGTCATCAGCAGTGTTAAAGGAGTCTGGGACTTGTTTTGTATTAATGCAGTGATTTTTTTTTCCTACTCATTTGGATTTTCCCTCCATCATAAGGATTTGAGCGCTAGGTAAACTGGTGATGAATGAGTTAGGAGTTGTGGGCTCGGCTCAGCAAGGCATTGTTATTTTCGTCAGGGTTGCTTCCTGCCATACATCCCTAGGTCATGAATTCAAGTAATGGAAAACCTTTTAAACAGATAAATACGAGGGACTTTCAAAATGTTTCTGCACATTTTTGTAACTCTTTTTATTAAGAATTTAAAAAAACAAATTACATCAGTTTTCTACATAGTCACCTTTGTTTGTGATGCAATTTTCCCAGCGTTGTACCAACTTTTTAATGCCCAGTTACTACTCCTCCTGCCTTCACGGTTTCCAACAAAAATATAAAAGTGCAGAAACTTTTTGAATGACTCTCATATATATAAACTGCTCAAAAAATTAAAGGAACACTTTTAATGAGAGTGTAGCATGAAGTCAGTGAAACTTGTGGTCTATTGATCTGGTCATTTAAGTTGCAGAGGGGTTTGTTAATCAGTTTCAGCTGCCTTGGTGTTAATGAAATTAACATCAGGTGCACTTGAGGGGCAACAATGAGACGACCCCCAAAACAGGAATGGTTTAACAGGTGGAGGCCACTGACATTTTTCCCTCCTCGTCTGTTTTTTCACTAGTTTTGCACTCGGCTACTGTCAGTGTCACTACTGGTGTCATGAGGCGATACCTGGACCGTACAGAGGTTGTACAGGTAGTCCAACTTCTCCAGGATGGCACATCAATACCTGCCATTTCCAGAAGGTTTGTCTCAAAGGCATTGAGGAGATTCCAGGAGACAGGCAGTTATCCTAGGAGAGCAGGACAGGGCCGTAAAAAGTCCTTAACCCATCAGCAGGACCCACTGGTATCTGCTCCTTTGGGCAAGGAGGAACATGATGAGCACTGCCAGAGCCCTACAAAATGACCTCCAGCAGGCCACTGGTGTGAATGTCTCTGACCAAATAATCAGAAACAGACTTCATGAGGGTGGCCTGAGGGCCCGATATCCTCTAGTGGACTCTGTGCTCACTGCTTGGCACAGTGGAGCTCGATTGGCATTTGCCATAGAATAGCAGAATTGTCAGGTCCACCACTGGTACCCTGTGCTTTTCACAGATGAGAGCAGGTTCACCCTGAGCACATGTGACAGACTGAATACAGTTTTGAGTTGCTGCAATGAAATTTCGGCAAAATGGACTAGCCTGCCACATCACTTTTTCACTTTGATTTTTGGGTGTCTTTGAATTCTGCCCCCTGTAGGTTGATAATTTTCATTTCCATCAAACAATGTGGCATTCTTATGTTCCTAACACATCACCCAGTCCCTATCAGTATAGATATCCAGCAGGATTTTTTCTCCCATTGAGATCTGATGTGTTTACAAAGTGTTCCTTTAATTTTTTTGAGCAGTTTATCTTCTTATATAATACGCTAACGTGGCTGTTTGTTTGTCTGTCCAGGATTTTAAATCACCTGTAGCTCTCAAACCATTTCACCTATTTACTTGAAATGTGGTACACATATACTACGTGATGTGTACTATCCACGTTCGTGGTGGTGATTTT